>NC_133456.1:56858225-57158225 GCF_048565385.1 Saimiri boliviensis | reverse complement strand
TATCTCACATGGCAAATGGGACTTTGAAGATGTGACTAAATTAAGGATTTCAAGATGTAGGGGTTATCCAGCTGGGCTCAATGTAATCACATTGAGCAAAGGCTGAGTGACGTACTTTGAAGATGAAAGAAGGGGGCATGAAACAAGGAATGTAGGCAGCCTCCACATGCTAGAAAAGGCCAGGAAATGGATTCTGCCCTAGAATTTGCATGAGGAAATCAGTCCTGTCACCATCTTGGTTTTGGACTTCTAACATCCAATACTGTAGGATAATTTCTGTTGCGTTAATTCACTAAGATTGTGGTAATTTGTTACAGCAGCAAAAGGAAAGTCCTATGATGGATAAACAGTAAACTCTCATGCAGTAATTCACCCATTGTAGTAGTACTACATTAATGCCTGAAGAGTCATTCATCCATCGTACTATTACAATAAATGAATCACTGCATGAAGAGTTCGCTGAGCTTTCCAACAGTTGAATTCTAAGTTTCATGTCCTCACTTTTCCTTCTCTCTCCTCTCTCTTCCCTGTCTCTCCATCAAATGTTTAATACCAATAAAAATGGAGAGAACCTGAACATTTAAAAGAACTTGAATAAATAATTTTAAACAGAAAATTACAAGGTAAACCATCACCCCAAATCTATCTGTAAAGCATATATTTTTTATCGCAGGAGGAGCTCCCTGGGTCATCTTGTGAGGAAAGTGAGATTCAACATAGGAGGGAATTGCAAAAGGGCCTGAATACCAGGAGGTATGGTGGCTTGTGAGCCATATTTGAAGATAAGCCACCTTACTGGGTGTAAAACTTAACAGATAGCAGGTTAATATAATAGAGACCTTAAGCCTTAGTCATAACTGTGGCTGAATGCTGTATGTATATATCTGGAAACAAAACACTTACGAAAACGAGTTGTGACACAGGCCAAAGAAGCATCTTAAGAACAGATGTTTTGGGCCGGGCGTGGTGGCTCATGCCTGTAATCCCAGCACTTCAGGAGGCAGAGGCGGGTGGATCACGAGGTCAAGAGATCGAGACCATACTGGTCAACATGGTGAAACCCTGTCTCTACTAAAAATACAAAAAATTAACTGAGCATGGTGGCGCGTGCCTGTAATCCCAGCTACTCAGGAGGCTGAGGCAGGAGAGTTGCCTGAACCCAGGAGGCGGAGGTTGCAGTGAGCTGAGATTGTGCCATTGCACTCTAGCCTGGGTAACGAGAGAAACTCTGTCTCAAAAAAAAAAAAAAAAGAACAGATGTTTTACATGTTGCTCTCTTGCATACTCAGTTTAATCCCTAAGAAATTAATATATTCACTTAATTACAGTAGATTTGAGCAACTCAGTTTACCATAATCCATGGAGAAAAAACAGCCCTTAACTGATCTTGGGCCAATTCAATTATACGGCTGTTTTCGCCAACCTTTCTCAAGACCTCTTTGTTAGAGAACACATAGCTCTAACCTATGTCTGTGTCTGCACAATACATAGGTACATGGTTTTCTGGGGTATCAGAGTGAGAATCACTCTTTAGGAGGTAGATTCTCATAGGAGGCACACACTCTGGAATCAGACTACCCAAGTTCAAATCACTGAAATACTTTCTAGCTATGACCTAGAGCAAGCTGATAACTTCTTCATGCCTCGTGTTTCTCAGCTTTAAAATTGGGATAATAAGAGCATTAACCTTAGAGAACTATTATGAGGAGTAAAGGAGATAATCTATGCAAACATATGCAGAGTGTTTAGCTCAGCCATTGGTAAGGAGAAAGTACTCAGTAAATATTAGTTATTATTACTTGTAGTAGTACTTGAATAGTCAAGTGAAAATTCCATTTTTCAGGTTATTAGAGCAATTAATTTGTTGTATTTCATGGTAAATGAATCAGTTTACAGATTAATCACAGTTAAACTGGAGCAGGAACCTGAGATGCAGCTGTCTTCCCAGCTCAATATGGTGGCATAGGCTCATCATCACTGGTGATTCCTAACCTTTCTAAAATGTGGAAGAAGAGGAAACAAACCACTCATAGGTGCTCTGAATTCAAATGCCCATGACACTAAAAACAGTCTGTATGTGTTAGTTATGATAGGCTAAGATATGCTGTCATAACAAACAACCCCATATTTTCAGCAGCTTGGATCAACAAAATTTTATTTTTCACTCATGCTTATATACAAATATAAGCAAAAAAATAAAACAAAATTTTATTTTTCACTCATGCTTATATGCAGATCAGCAGGGGGCTCCACTCATTGCAATAACTCAGAGGCCAAACTGGGAGAGCAGCCATCATGGCAAATGTGCTTGGTCACCATAGCAGAAAAAAGCAAACACGTGTCAATTGTGCATTGGCTCTTAATGTTTCCACCTGGAGAAGCCTGTATCATTTCCAGTCCCATTTCATTGGCCAGAACAAGTCATGTGGCCATCTTAAGTGAAAATATATCAGGAAGTCCAATCCTGCCATTGCCAGGAGAAAAGCCAGAAGCATCTGGGAATTAGCACCAATCACAAACATCTTATACAAGGACTGTGCTAGACACTATTAGTGATGCAGAGATAAACAAAACCTAGTACCTACTCTCAGTTACCTTGCGGGTAAGTAGGCACTCTGTGGCATATTCACACGTGACTCACAAACCAACACTTTCTAATATTGGTTTACTTTAGTCACGTAGGAAAACAAAACCAAACAATTAATTTCAAGGATTCTCCCCAAGGGTGATTTTTGTCCCCCAGGGAATATTTGGGAATATCTAGAGACATTTTTGGTTGGCTCATTTTTGGGGCATGAGTGTTGATACTGGCACCTAGTGGATAGAGACTACGATGGCTGTACCTCAGCAAAGAATTATCTGGCCCCAAATGTCAACAGATAACTCCGTTAAAAACAGTTAAAAACTCTTAAAATTTTCAAACTGTTTTCACACACATGCCTTAATCTACTGAAATGAAAATTATGCCTTTGAAATGTCTATAGTTGAGACTATATACACCCAGGCCCATGAAGTCCCAGTGTGCACTATCATTGCACATTTTATGTCCAGGCACATGGACTTCTATTCAGAAGTACAGACTTAATCTATTCATTTTGAGCTCCAAATGAGAGAGTGGACTATATTTTCAAAAACATCTTGCAATTCAGATTTAAAACACTGTCCTTCAAAACAGCACCATAAATGTATCCTCCAACTTGAAGTAAGCAAGTTTCATTCCCATTGGAAAAACAACACGGCATGACATAATTAGACACCGACCATTGGTGATGAGCTTTATATGAGAGCTATTGTGAGAGCTTTTTGACAAGAGCACATTTTTCTAGGAACAGTCTGCCACCATAGGAGCAGTCAGGAAACGATCCACTGTAAGTGACCAAGGAAAGGGGTGTATTTAAGCTTAGTGGTTTTAATTGAGTTTGTGAGACAGGCTTTGTCAAACGCAGTTGAATACAGAGGTGAAAGGTATGTGGAAGGAATGTTTTATACTTAACGGTGGGGAGCTATTAGTAAACTATACAGGGGAATCTTTGATCTTTCAGCATCAAATTGTGTTAGAATTTAGGTTTAATGTTATTTCCCAGATGGCAAGTTTTGCTTTCTAGTCTGAGCCTCAAGCCTTGCAGAACAACTGACTCCAGAATGTCAGATATGATACCTGGCGAAAGGATATTTGTGGGTTGTTAACTTGTGAATCAGAAGGCAAACCCGGGCCCAGCAGGATGTTAATCCTGACGGCTGAGAGGGAGCCAATATGATCACAAGAATGCACACAGCTTGGGGTCTCAGAAACAGCTTAAGAAAGCTTCAACTATGTTTGGAATGTACCGAATCAATAAATTGCTAATTTTTCCACCTGTGTGTTCGCCTACTTATTCTTCAGGAAGCTGATGCTTGTAGTGCAAATACAATCCAAACGCTTTATTAATTGCTCAGGCTAAAACACGTCAAAGGAGCATACCTAAGCTCGGTTTGAAATTCTTTTACTTACTAGGTTCCTGCAGTCACAGGGGAAATTTAATTGCTCTGCAAATTCTTCATCAAAAACTTGGTTCCTTTCATACCTGTCCTTGGTGAATACCAGTCATTTCTTCCTTTTACCTTCTAGGCCCTGTTTATTAGGTAAATGCCTTTGTTCTGAGAGAATACAAGCTCAGGTGAAGGGCCATGATTTCTTCTACTTATTGTCAAGTGGTTTGGCACTGATAATAAGCATAAAAGTACATACGCAGAGAAGAATTAAGCAAAGGTGGTAAAACGTCAACTTTATGGTAAATTAAAGACTTTATGAGAATTCACTGTACTTGTGAAGGTTTAAACATTTTCAAATGAAAAAGTAAAGAAATGAAACTGGTAGAAAGGAAGTTCTACTAAGCTTGAACTGTTGCAATGAGATGACAATAAAAATTGTTTTGTTTTTTCCTTAAAGAATATGTGGCAGAAATATGAATATTTGGTTTTTTGTTTGTTTTGAGATAGGGTCTTACTCTGTTGCCCAAGCTGAAGTGCAATAGTGAGAGCACGGCTCACTGCAGCCTCACCCTTCTGGGCTTAACGGATCCTCCCACCTCAGCCTCCCAAGTAGCTGGGATTAGAGACACGTGCCAAATTGCCCAGCTAATTTTTAAATTATTTGTAGACACAGGGTCTCACTATGTTGCCCAGGCTGGCCTTGAACTCCTGGATTCAAGCAATGCTACCCGCTTGGCCTCCCAAAATGCTGGGATTACAGGCACGAGCCACCCAACCTGGCCAGAGTAAGTGTTTGGATGTGATGGAAAGCAGCACCAATTGAGAATTCCTTATCACAAATGCTTGGTGTTCAAATGCACACTCTGAATGAAGAGACCCCCCAAACAGGCTTTGTGTGAGCAACATGGCTGTTTATTCACCTGGGTGCAGGTGGGCTGAGGTCAAAAAAGGCATCAGTGGAGGGTGGACGATAGGAATTGGTTTTATACGTTTGGGGTAAACAGTGGAAAGTTACTAAAGTAACTTTAGGGTGGTTTTTTGCAAGCTGGGAGGGGGTTGTAGGGTGTGGAGTCGCAAGGTTGACCAAGGTCAGTTACAAAGTCCAATGGTCTTGTCAATTGAGGCCGGAATAGGAAACAATAGAAGAATGTCTCAAGTTAGTTAGGCACTGCAGGGGTTGATCCTTTCTTCCAGGAGCTCATCTGGAGTGTACATGCAGGTCACAGAGATTACCCTGCCATTCATGGCGCGGTCAGACCTTAAACTTGGGACCAGTGTATCTGACTTTGAAATATTTTGGATTTTAGCATATTTGCACATATATAATGAGATATCTTGGGGATGGGACCCAAGTCTAAGCATGGAATTTATTTATGTTTCATATATACCTTATATACATAGCCTGAAGATAATTTCACACAATGCTTTTAATAATTTTGTGCATGAAACAAAGATATGACTGTGTGTTTGACTGCAACCTGACACATGAGTTCAGATGAGGTATTTTCTTTTTTTTTTTTTTCATTATACTTTAAGTTCTGGGGTATATGTGCAGAATGTGCAGGTTTGCTGCATAGGTATACATGTGCCATGGTGGTTTGCTGTACCCATCAACCCATCATATACATTAGATATTTCTCCTAATGCTGTTCCTTCGCTAGCCTCCCACCCCCAAACAGATGTGGAATTTTCTTCTTGTGGCATTAAGTTGGCACTCAAAAAGTGTGGTATCTCGAAGGATTTCAGATTAAGGATGCTCAACTGTATTTAGATCTTTGTTAATGAATACAAGTTGATGCTGCTGCTCTCCTGGATGTTTTTCTAATATAGTGTCAACTGGTTTCTCTCCTTAACAAAAATAAAAGAGGGCATATGGATGAAGGTGAAAATAAAGGCATGCTTTTTTATGATGATTTAGTCTGAAATGACTTTGATTCATCAGCACGGGGCCCTAGGCTGCGTGACTTACTCACCACACACAGTGCTAAGAGAAGAAGTGCTGAATTAGCCCTTGGTGCATACGAGTCCTAACTAACACTTTGTTATACCAGATTTGCACCCTTGGCGACTTCCTTGTTGATTGCTACTGTGAACTGCATTGTATCTCTCGCAAATTCATATGTTGAAACCCTAAACCCCAATGTAATGATATTTGGAGATGGAGCCTTTGGGAGAGAGTTAGGTTTGCATGAGGTCTTAAAGGTGAAGCCTTTATGGTGGGATTGGTACCCTCATAAGAAGAGACACCAAGGCAAATTAAAAACGGAATGAGGTATAACATCCTGCTGGGCCAGGGCTTGACTTCTGATTCACAAGTTAACAACCCACAAATATCCTTTTGCCAGGTGTCATAGCTGACATTCTGGAGTCGGTTGTTGTGCAAAGCTTGAGGTTCAGACTAGGAAACCAAACTTGCCATCTGGGATATAACTTTAAAGCTAAATGACAAATTTTTTCACTGGGATAGCCTCAAACCTGTTAGGATACCTTTTATCAAAAGTACAAAAGATAGTGTTGGCAAGGATATGGAGAAAAAGGAACAAAAAGGAACCTTGCACACTGTTGGTAGGAATATAAATCAGGACAACCATTATGGAAAACAGAATGGATGTTCCTCAAAGAATTAAAAATAGAAATACCATAAGACCCATCAGTCTCACTACTCGGTATATATCCTAAGGAGCTGAAATCAGTACATCAAACAGATATCTGCACTTCTGTATTTATTGCAGCAGTATTCACAATTGCCAAGATGCAGAATCAACCTACATGTCCTTCAACAGATGAGTGGATTAAAAAAAAGTGGTATACTCTCACTGCTTCACTGGACTAACTAGAAAAAAAGAAAAAAAAAAGAAAAATGTGATATATATGTATGTATATACACACACAGAGACACATACACACAATGGAAACTATTCAGCCATACAAAAGGAGGAAGTGTTGTCATTTTCAACAACATGGATGAACCTGGAAAACATTTAGTGAAATAAGCCAGACACAGAAAGACAAATATCACATGTTCTCACTCAAATGTGCAATCTAAAAAAACTGATCTCATAGACATAGAAGAATGGTGGTCATCAGGGAATGGGGTTTTTGGGTAGGGCAGGATAAGAAGATATTGCTCAAAAAATGCAAAATTTCAGTTACACAGGAGGAATAAGTTCAAGAAATCTATTATACAACATGTTGGCTATAGTTGATAATATATTGTATTCTTGAAAAATGCAAAGATAGTGAATATAAAGTGTTCTCACAACAAAAATGATAACTTTGAGATAAGGCATGTGATAATTAGCCATATTTAGTCCTTTCAAAATGTATGTATACTTCAGAACATCATGTTGTACACAGTAAATACATATAATTTTACCTGTCGATGTAAACAATAAAATTAATAAAATAAAATACTGTAAAATAACCCCCAGCCCCAAGAAGAGATAGATAGTAGACAGCTCTCTATCTCTCCCTCATTTTCTGTCTTTCTCCCTCTCTTCCTTTCTCTCTTTTCTTGCCATGGGAGGGCACAGCAAGAAAGGAGCTGTCTACAAGCCATGGAGCGAATCCTCAACAGAACCCAACAGTGCTGACACCTTAGATCTTTGTTAGTGAACGCGTTAACATTCATTAAGATTCATTAATCTTGGATCTCTAGCCTCTGGAACTGTGAGAAAATACATTTCTGTTGTTTAAGCCACTCAGTATACAGTGTTTTGTCATGGCAGCCCAAGCTCCATGAAACAATTGCCAAACGTTTTATTACGAGAGAGAGCTGATAGGAACCATGGGAGAGAAGTTCTCTGTTTTGTTGTTGTTTTTAATTTCCCTTAGCTTGTTCTTATGCCTGGCCCATGTCCATTTATATTAAATAAACTGTACTAACTGCTGTTTTTGTACATCTTTATATGGCAAAATTTAGGGAGTCTTACATTGCTGAGTTTAGAATGTTGCCACAGTTGTATTATAAATATCTAGGAAACTTGATGTACCAGCCAAGACCCAGGACAGAGAAATCAGTGTTGTGGGACTCTCCCGTTTCCTTAAGGCCCTTCTGCTGTACCATTTCAGTCTGTTTTCTCACAAAAGAGAGTTGACATAGAGCCCCTTTACTTTAGTAAAAAGTGTGTTAAAACAGGGTGAAAAATAGACACTGGAGACTCCAAAAGGTGTAAGGGCAGGATGGGGGATGACGGTTAAAAAATTTTCTATTTGGTACAATATTCACTATTCAAGTGGTGGGTAAACTAAAAGCCCAGACTTCACCACTACTCAGTATATCCATGTAAGAAACTAGACTCTTAGCCCCTACATCTATGAAAAATTTTAAAAAGAACAAAAAAAGAGGAGAAAAAAATATTAAAATCAAGAATAATTATTTTAAAAATACAGAGTTTGGACTTTAAATTTGAATTCCAAGAATTTTGGTGTAACACCAAGATGTTATCTTGGACTGAATCTGCTAACTAGAATCTTGCACTATTTTTCTTCCATATATAGTCTTTGTGATTTCACAGTCTATGCTTTCTTCTTTTAATATCTTTAAAGTAGAATGAGAATTTAAAGAATTTTGAAATGATCTGTGCATAGAATCGGTCTAGACTTTTACAGTCCCCCATAATATTTTATCTTTGTTTTACTTATACCTAATATGTCAGGGTTTGTTTGTTTTTAAGCATCTTTACGGGCAATGCTGTTGCACCATTACACCTATCATGCCAGCAAACTACTGCCCGTGAGACAAATCAAGCCCATGCCATTTTATATAATCCACAAGCTAAGAATTTTTTATATTTTTCAAAAACTGTTTTTTAAACAATAATATGGGAAGCCGAAAATGTCTACTCTCTGGCTCTTTAAAGAAAGTCTGTCAATCCTTGCCTTAGGCCATCATAGACCTTTTCTGGATTCTTACAGAAGCAGCAAGAGAGAACAAGGAGGATTTTAAATGCTAACCCTCAGAATGGTGTTCATCTTTTTGCCCACTTTCTATTGCCCAGAATTCAGTCACATAGATTCCCTCTAACTCTAGAAGAGGCTGAGAATAGTTTTGTTGCAAATACAGAAGAAAATAAAAGATAAGGTGAAGAAATAATTTGTCTCTGCCATACAGAATTCCTACCAATTATTTGACTTCAAAAAGAAACAAATACTTTCTTTTTTTGCTCTCACATTTCATTGGATTAGATGACATTTATGTGAACTACATAATTAAAAGTGCAACTGACATAAACAGCTTTGATATACGACTGGCACTTGATAAGCCCATAGCTCAACTGGTATCAAGAGGGCATGGGCATCTTGGTGGGTTCAGCAGGCCATGGTTGTCAGGCATTCTGTGTTGCTGATGGATGAGAGCTACGGTTCTCAGCTAGGAGCAATTTTGCCCGCAGGAGGACATTTGGCAAAATCTGGAAACAAGTGTGCTTGTCACAACTAGGCAAGTGCTGCTGGCATATTGTAGGTAGACACCAACAATGCTGCTAAACAACCTACATTACACAGGACAGCCCCTGCAACAAAGGATTATCTGGTTCAAAATGTCAATAATGCTGTGAATAGGAAAAGCTGTAATAGGGAGTGGTAGTTGATCTGGAAAGTTGCTAAGTCTGAAGTTTGTTAAGGGAGCTTCTAATATATGTATATAAGTATTAAGTTCAGTCCAACTTTAAAAGAAGTCTTGGAAATTGTGGAGGTTTCTAAGGAAGCAGATTAATTCAGTTACTCACTCACCCACCACTGCCCCCCACCCCTACCCCACTGTCTGGATCCTAAACCAACTGAAAATTAGGCATAGAAAGTAAACAGGGATCAATGCAATAGCTTTATATCTGGCCAAGCCTGATTGGAAAGAATGACATGCACAAATGGCCAAAGGGGAATTCTGAATGCTTTCTCTCAAATCTGGGTGTAGAAAGAACTGGGTCTGCCCAGCACAACCAGAAGTTCAGGTATGTGGAGAGAACAGAGGCATGGAAGCAAAGCAATGGGAGCAAAGCAATGTTAAGCTCATCGATATCTTCTAGTAGAGAAATACGGATTAGAGTTTTTACCATCTCATCAGCAAGATCATTCTTTTCTCTTCCTCTGAGAAGTGTTGAAGAGGTGATAGTTGCATCCTTTCAAACAGGATGGAATTTCTATTTTATCGGCTAAAAGGTCTATTGACAAAAGGAAACGTTGGTTCTCTCTCAATCATAGTGGAAAAAGCCCCTTCCCCACAAGAGGCTCCTTTCCCTTCCTCTTCTACCTTTCCTGAATGTAGGACCCTGAGTTAGTCACAGCCTCTCCAGGCCTCAGTTCCCTTATGTGGATAATGATTCAGATTTGTCAGAAGGCTGGCTCAGATAATCTATGGAAGTCTCTTAAAATCTTAAGAATATTCCAAAGGTCACACTGATGATTTAAAGATAGCACAAAATGTATGCATTTATGAAATCTTGATTGTGAGGTCAAGTGTATAATCTCAGTCTTCCAAATTATTAGAAATTGGGTGTGGGGTATCCCAGCACTTTAAGAGGCCAAGGTGGGTGGATCATGAGGTCAGAAGTTCAAGACCAGCCTCATCAATGTGATAAAACCCTGTCTCTACTAAAAATGCAAAAACTAGCCAGGCATGTTGGCGCATGCCTGTAATCCCAGCTACTGAGGAGGCTGAGGCAGGAGAATCACTTGAACCTGGGAGGTGGAGGTTGTGGTGAGCCAAGATCACACCACTGCACTACAGCCTGGGCGACAAGGTGAGACTCTGTCTCAAAAAGAAAAAAAAAAAAAAAGAAATGAAATTGGGTACGGGATAAGGCTGTTTGTTACCAGTGGGAATCGAAAAGGTATGGGTATTTTAGGGCATGATTCCAAGCTTTTCTAGGGACAGAGTCTTCCCTGGCTGAAGTGGGAATTGCACCTGTGTTTGGGAACTTGTTTATTCTGTTCCTCCAATTTTCTCTGATGCCTTGGAGTCTGTGACAGTTCTGACATCATTTTTGTCATTTCTTTGCATCTTCCATCCATTGTAATTTTCATGTTCAGAGACTCTTTGAAATGGTGCTAAGATTTTTAACAGTCACCTTATATATTTCTGTGATTCATGTTTATGGCAATGGAGTTAATAAGCATATAGGGTTTGAGATCCAATATGAGAATTTTAGTTCTGATACAGCCCATTGCTGACCTGGTGACTGAAGAGAAATCACTTGATGCTTCTTAGCCTTCATTGTTTTATCTGTAAAATGGGGGGGGGGAAAAGTACTTAACTCTCAAGGATCTTCTGAAGTTAATGTGTATGAAAACAGAAATGCTAGGTGATGTTTTAAATTCTTCATCTATTTGCAGCCACTCTTGGGGACATTGCTTTGAAGAGTAAACATGCAGGAAAGAAAGTGTCTATTTACCCAATAATTGGTTGTGTGTTGAAGAACAGATGGGGGTCCCTTTCAACTGAAAGAAGCATCAACATGTGTTTGCTTAACTTCTCCAGATGTGTTCCCGAGTGTTCCATCCCAGCACGACCACATGAGTACAGCAAAGAAACCCTCTGTCGCACTTCAATGTGTACTGAGTGGTAAACCCAGGCCCCCAAGGACACTGTTTGATTAGTGGCCTTTTTCTAAGCTGTAGTGGTTTCTGACAATAAGATTTAATGTTGCAGAAATGTTCAATGCCATAATACTCTATCTCTTTAAGCCTCTGCTTCAGAACCTGTTTGACCTCATTAGAAAAAAATGACATAAAAATGTGTTTACCCAAAAAGTTTTCCTTCTCCTATTTATTAGAAAACTCTCACAGATCAAAGACAGGGTTAAGAAGTAGCAACACTACAGTTTAACTAGTTTAACTAGTTTAACTAGCGTTTCTAATGCAGATCTCTAAGATACTAACTTCCCTATCCAGCAGAGTTCTAATTAGTCTCTAATGAAGCAAAAGGGTGGGCGCTGTCTCAGAACAACACTTTGGGTTCGCATAGTAGGCTCAGCTAGTCCTGGCAGTAGTGATCACAGTAGCATCCCCATTGCTACTGTGCTTAAAATAATCACTTCCTTGCTTAAAATAATTAAACTCAGAATTATCTCCCTTGACCCAGGAATTTGGCAATATGCACTTAAAGACCCACAAGAAAGTCCATTTCTTTGACTCAGTAGTTCTACTTTGGGAATCTAGCCTAAGGAAACAATCCAAATGTGGAGAAAGCTAGACCCCAACTGCTCATTCCTTCTTGCTTTAAAATATCAAATGAATAGAAATGGCATTCTGGTTCACCTTTAGAAAAATGGTTGTTGTCAGTTGTGGTATATGCATTCAATGGAATGTTGTACAACCAACAAACATTGTAGTTATGAAAGCTATGTTGAAACACAGAAATGTTTATCATATAGGTCATGTGTGGTGGCTCATGACTATAATCCCAGCACTTTGGGAAGCCGAGGTTGGCAGATCACTTGAGTTCAGGAGTTTAAGACCAGTCCAGCCAAGATGGTGAAATCCCATCTCTACTAAAAATACAAAAATTAGCCGGGCGTGTTAGCTCACTCCTGTATTCCCACCTACTCAGGAGGCTAAGGCAGTAGAATCACTTGAACCCAGGAGGTGGAGATTGCAGTGAGCCAAGATCACACCACTGCACACCAGCCTGGGCAACAGAGTGAGTGACACTCTGTCTCAAGGAAAAAAAAAAAAAAAAAAAAAAAAGAAAGAAAGAAATGCTTATCACACAATGTTGAGAGAAAAAGGAGAATTTGCAGATGTTGGTCATTTTCATTTTAACTACGGAAAAATATATCAAAAAGACTAAAAGAAATTTCCCCAGCGTGCTACTATCATGCTATTATCCTACCATTATCATGTTACAGTCACGAGATCATAGAGGCTTAAAAAAAATTTTCTTTCAAATAATGAATATTATTTTTTTTAATAAAATGGGATTTCCAGCCCTCAGACTTGCTCTTATCCTCATTTCTTTGTCTAGGGCATGATGTACACCTACTTCATATTTGTGGAATTAATAGTTAGAGTAATCGTGGAACCATAAGGAATGATTACCCAAGAAATGCTATATATCCTATAAATAAAAGGAAGTTTCACAAAGACATGAAAGGAAAAAAAATGTGGAGGTGAGTAGGCCACATTAACATTATTTTATGGGTTCTAAGTGCTCTGTTTTACTTCCAGCCTTGGAGAAACAAATATCTTTATGAGAATGAACTTGCTGGGTAGGAATGACTGCCATGCAATGCTATGAGCGCATTTGCCCCGGTCCTTAGAGCACAGCAGGTGGCTGTGCTCCTGTGGTGGGAAGGGCCCTTGCGCTAGACTTCTGAGACCTGGATTTTTACTGTGACTCAGAGCTCTGAAACTTCCCACATATACTTCAATCTCTTTGAATGCTGTTCTAAAATGAGGACAGTATAATCTCTACCATTCTTCCCAGCTCTGAACTTCATTCAGTCATTTATTCAGCATATATTTATTGAGCCCTCACTGCATTCCAGGAACTGTGCTAAGTACTTGTGGAGGTATTAATAAAAACGAAACCAAATCAAAATAGGACATAGTTCTGGACCTGAAAATAAATATTTCAATCCTCTTGGGGGTGAGGAAGGGGTAGGAGCAGGACACTGGTAAGGAAGCCTTTGTTTTGAATCTATCTTTACAAACAGGTATATATAATGTGTGTGGGGTTGGGGGGGGTGGGCATGGTGGCTCACGCCTGTAATCTCAGCACTTTGAGAAGCCAAGGCAGGCGGATCACCAGAGGTCAGGAGTTCAAGACCAGCCTGGCCAACATGGTGAAACCACATCTCTACTACAAATACAAAATTAGCTGGGCGTGGTAGTATGTGCCTGTAATCACAGCTACTCAGGAGGCTGAAGCAGGAGAATCACTTGAATCAGGGAGGCAAAGGTTGCAGTGAACCAATATTGTGCCATTGCACTCCAGCCTGCTGGGTGAGTGAGCCAGACTCTGTCTCAAAAAAAAAAAAATGTGTGTGTGCGTGTGTGTGTGTGTGTGTGTGTGTGTGTGTTAAAATCACCTTTCACCTAAGACAGCCAAAAGGACTATTATCACTTTTTTCATTGTGCTGACACTATGTTTAGTACATTAAAAAGCAGTTAGAGAAGCCAGGCAAGGTGGCTCATGCCTGTAATCCCAGCACTTTGGAAAGCTGAGGTGGGCAGATTTCCCACTTGAGGTCAGGAGTTCGAGACCAGCCTGGCCAACATGAAACCCCATCTCTACTAAAGATACAAATATTATCCAAGGATGGTGGTGTGTGCCTATAATCCCAGCTACTCGGGAGGCTGAGGGAGGAGAATCACTTGAACCCAGGAGCCGGAGATAGCAGTGAGCCAAGATTGAACCACTGCCCTCCAGCCTGGGTGACAGAGTGAGACTCTGTCTCAAAAATAAAAATCATTTAGAGAAATATAGTATCTATCTATGAGAACTCATAAGAATTTGAGTGAAATAATGAATATTTTTACATGAGTAGGGATGAGAACATAATTGGCAGATAAATATCCTGCATGTCATATTTGAATCCTTTATTTTATCTTGGTCTCTGTCCTTTTCTTGCCACCATTGTTTACATTTTTATTCCCGAAGTAGACAGAGTGTAGTTCTAAGATTCTTAAATTCTCTTGTAATAAGAGGGAGAGAAGAATGTTCACAGTCTCGCCGAGTCTTCCCACCAGGTGCCAAAACCCAAACCTTCATTTAATGTTGACATAAAACTAGACCGAGACACCCACTAGTCAAATACCATAATGTAAACTTTGCCAGTGCTTTAAGTCAGCCTGTAAAATTTAAAATTCTAACATAGTTTCCTTTCCTTCATTTACTACTGAGTCCTTCTGTATTCGTAGACTTTCTCTTAATAAAAACAGCTAATACATACCAGACAGTTGCTGCATGCCAGGAGCTTTGTAAAGCACCTCCTATACATTACATAACTTGTAATCCTCACCAAATCACTATGAGAGAACACCATTAAATAAATGAGAAATTAATTATCTAGGGCCACATGATAATAGTAATAGGGCACATACCCAGAAAGGTGGCAAAGTCTATCAGTTTGAAGTTATGTAACAATAAAATATAAAGTTTCACTTTATATACATCCAAAATCACAACCACCTGGCTTGCATTGGACAGGGCATCATTCTGCTGAGATGCCCTTATTCAGGCCTTGTTCACCCACTTGCTGGGTGTAAAATTGTCTCACTAATCTCAGGTCAGTGTCTCTCCAGATCTTGTCTCAGCTGAAAAGAGCTGCCCTGCTCAAGACCATACCTCCTTCCCTTCAAGAACTGGTCAAAATGGGTATGAAAACCTAGTGCCTTTGCCTTAACCCTGGACATCCTAAGAGAGACATCTCAGCTTCGGATCATCCTTCAGGGTTGATTGGAGACTTTGTTTTAACTGCATCCTTTCCTCCTCCTGTAAATGTCCCAGCACCACTCCTTAATATGTCTTTTTTTTTTTTTTTTTTTTTTTTTTTTTGAGAGGGAATCTCACTCTGTCACCCAGGCTAGAATGTAGTGGTGGAACCTCTGCTCACTGCAACTTCTGCCTCCGGATTCAAGTGATTCTCCTGCCTGAGCCTCCTGAGTAGCTGGGATTACAGGTGTACATCACCATGCCCAGCTAATTTTTTGTATTTTTAGTATAGATGGGATTTCACCATGTTGGCCAGGCTGGTCTCAAACTCCTGACCTCAAATGATCCACCTGCCTCTGCCTCCCAAAGTGCCAAGATTACAAGAGTGAGCCACCATGCCCAGCCTTTAGTGAGGCTCCTGAATGCTCATCTCTACCTAGTATCTGCCTCCCAGGAACCCAAGCAAACCCAGCCAGGAATCCAAAATTTGTCAAGAATCATATAATTTCAAAGTTCGATCAGTCAAGTGTTTATAAACTATGTGAATAAATGAGTGAGTGAATTAGTGAACTGTCTATAAGGAAGTCTGTATTTAGCCAGTAAATGAAATATGTTTCATCCTTTGCCTGGGTCACTCTTAGAGTATCTGAGGGCTTTAGGAACATATTTCTTGCATAAAATGTACTCATAGTGTTAAGAGTTTACATGTATTATCTCATTTTATTCTTATAACAATCCTATAAGGAAGGTACTATCTTACCTCCATTTTGCACATAAAGAAACTGAGGCTAAGAGAGGCTAATATCTTATCAAAGGTAAGAAAGTCAAATGCAAAGCTGGAATTTGAACTCTAGTCTTTTTGGCCTTAGAATCCTTCCTTTAAAACCACCATGCTAGGCCCAGTCTGGTGGCTCACACCCGTAATCCCAGCATTTTGGGAGATTGAGGCAGGAAAATTGCTTGAGGCCAGGAGTTCAAGACCAGCCTTGGCAACATGGAAAAAAAAAAAAAAAAGGCAAGTGTGGTGGCATGCACTTATAGTTCCAGCTGTTTTGGAGGCTGAGGCAGGAGGATTACTTGAGCTCAGGAGTTTGAGGATGCAGAAATCCATAATTGCACCACTGCATTCCAGCCTCAGCAACAAAGGTAGACCCTGTTTCAAATTAAAACAAAAACAAACAAACAAAAAAAAAACACCATGCTATGTTATCTCACAGACTAATACATCTTCGCTTCCTCCACAATCCTCTACATATAGAAATAAATACACATGCTCTTTGACTTACGATGGGGTTATATCCTGATAAACCCACCAAAAATTTAAAATGCTGTAAATCAAAAATGCATTCAATACACCTAACCTACTGAACATCATAGCATAATATAGCTTACCTTAAACAAGCTCAGAACGCTTACAGTAGCCTACAGTTGGGCAAAGTCATCTAAGACAAAGCCCAATTTATAATAAAATATTGAATATCTCAAATGATTTATTGACTACTGCAATGAAGTAAAAATAAGAATGGTTGTATGGGTACACAAAGTGTAGTCTATACATAATGTCGCTAACTTTACACCATTGTAAAGTCAAAAAATTGTAAGTCAAACTATTATAATTAGGGTCTGTGTCTAAATGTTTTTTACTTGATTCATTGACCTGACATTGCCTAGTCCATTCTCACATTGCTATAAAGGAATACCTAAGACTGGGCAATGTATAATGAAAAGAGGTTTAATTGGCTCATGGTTCTGCAGGCTGGATAAGAAGCATGATGCTGGCATCTGCTCAGCCTCAGGAAGCTTACAATTATGGCAGAAGGTAAAGAAGCGGGCACATCATATGGCAGCAGTAAGATCAAGAGGGAGAGCCAGTGGGGAGACGCAACACACTTTTTAACAACCAAACCTCGCAAGAACTCAGTCACTGTTAGGAGAACAGCACCAAGTGGCGATTGCTAAACCATTCATGAAAAACACATCCATGATGCAATCACCTCCCACCAGGCCCCATCTCCAACATTGGGGATTATAATTTCAACCTGAGATTTGGTGGGGATGCAGATAGGAACCGTATCAGTGTCTAAAACAAAATCTCCCCATAAGCATTCAAAAATGACCTTACACCAACTGGAGCCTTGCATGGAAACTCTACGAATTGCTCTCCTTTACCTGAGATACAGGTACAGCCAAGGTTTCCCACTGTAAGACAGAACCTCAACTATACCTGTATCTCAGACCCAGATAGGGATTATTTTGTGTGTAGAGTTCCCAATCAATATTTTGAAGATTGACTTTCCATGTCACCGGAAGGATAATTACTAGACTCACTGACACCTAACATTGAATTTTGAACTGAGATGAATTGTAAATGTCAGTTAATATTGTATTGTACAGAATCACAGGTTTTCAACTTGATTCAGTACATATTGAGCTTATATAAGACATATGGAGATAAGATGGTGAAGACCCAATCTTGACATTGAGGAGATTATATTGTAAGATTATGAGGACACACACATACATTTTTAACATGGATACAGTGTGATAAACAGAGAGAGCAGATACAAATAAAGGGCTGTGGAAGGAACAATGCAGAAGAGACTTAGCAAGGATGAGAGAGAAAACCTTAGCTTTGTAGACTGATTGCCTAAAACACATTTTTGTGGGTTTTTTTTATTGCATTTTAGGTTTTGGGGTACATGTGATGAACATGCCAGATTGTTGCATAGGTACACACATAGCAGTGTGGTTTGCTGCCTTCCGTCCCCTCACCTGTATCTGTCATTTCTCCCCATGCTATCTCTTCCCACCTCCCCACCCCCCCGCCCCTCCCCCATTTCCCCCCAACGGACCCCAGTGTGTAGTGCTCCCCTCCCTGTGTCCATATGTTCTCATTGTTCAACACCCGCCTGTGAGTGAGAATATACGGTGTTTGATTTTCTGCTCTTGTGTCAGTTTGCTGAGAATGATGGTTGACCCAGCAATCCCATTACTGGGTATATATCCAAAGGATTATAAATCATTCTACTACAAGGACACGTGCACACGAATGTTCATTGCAGCACTGTTTACAATAGCAAAGACCTGGAACCAACCCAAATGCCCAACGATGATAGACTGGATAGGGAAAATGTGGTACATATACACCATGGAATATTACGCAGCCATCAAAAACGATGAGTTCACGTCCTTTGTAGGGACATGGATGAACCTGGAAACCATCATTCTAAAACACATTTTTGAATAGACACTCCACACCTCAAGAACTTTCAAGAACTTCCTATTGCCTACAAATGCGGCCTCAACCCCCTAACATGGCCTTTAAGAGCCTTGTCTGTTGAGCTGCAATTCTTGAAGCATGGTGATATAGTTTGTATATTTGTCCCCACCCAAATTTTGTGTTAAAATGTAATCCCCAGTGTTGGAGGTGGGGCCTGGTCGTAGGTGATTGGATCATGGGGTGCTGTCCTCATGGTAGTGAGTTCTCAGCAGATCTGGTTATTTAAAAGTGTGTGGCACCGCCCCCACCCCACTCTCCCTGGCTCCTTCTCTCACCATGTAATGTGCCTGCCCCCACTTTGCCTTCTGCCATGAATACAAGTGCCTGAGGCCTCTCTAGAAGCTGAGCAATGTTGGTGCCATGCTAGTACGGCCTGCAGAACTGTGGGCCATTAAACTTCTTCATAGCAACAGAAGAAGGGCCTAATGCACATAGGGTGATCAGCTTATCCTGCTTTACCCAGGACTTCCCCAGTTTTTGCTGACTGAAAGTTCTGCTTCCCCAGAAAACCCTTCAGTTCCAGGCAAACCAAGACAGGTGATTGTTCTAAGTATACATTTTAGCATGCGATGAGGCCAGACTGAGCCAGGCCAGAGTGAGCCACCCTCTGTTCATGCTGACAGCGCCTTCTTTCTCACTTCTAAGCTGTCTTTCATGCCTCATCTCCTTCCCCAGCCCTGTATTGAAATCCTAGTCAGAACTCAACAACAATTCAATGCCACCAGCGCCCAGACTTGATGACAAGATTAACTATATTAACCTCATTACTACTACTAAGAGCTAACCTTTATTGAAACTTCTGTCGAATTTTAAGTAGATTTCTGTATGTCATGATCACTTTACCCTCCATCATGTACACTCTACAATTATCCCTGTTTTATAGATGTAGAAACTGAAGTTGAGAGAGAATATTATAAATTACCCAAATTATCTAAAAGACAAGTGGTAAACCTGAGATTTAACTCCAGATCTCGATAACTGAAAACTTTGTGCTGCTAACTGTGATGGTACATGGCATATATCATCTTCCTTCCTGGGTTCTTCCTAGGTTAAATTAACACCATCTTTTTATTTTATATTTATTTATTGAGAAGTAGTCTTGCTCTGTTGTTCAGGCTGGAGTGCAGTAGCGTGATCTTGGCTCAGCCTCCCAAAGTAGCTGGGATTACAGGTGCCCGCCACCACGCCCAGCTAATTTTTTTTTGTATTTTCAGTAGAGACAGGGTTTCACCATGTTGGCCAGGCTGGTCTTGAACTCCTAACCTTAGGTAATCCGCCCACCTCAGCCTCCTAAAGTGCTAGGATTACAGGCATGAGCCAATGTGCCTAGCCAAATTAACACCATCTTTAAAATAAACTCCTATTAGGCCACTTAGCACTCTACATTGCGTTAAGATCTTTACACACCCAACTTGTTTCTGCTCCCACTCAGCTCCTTGATTTCAGGAGCTATGTGAAATTCATTTCTTAATCCCCTAGAGTATGAAGGAGACACAGGAATGTGTGTTGCATGAGAGAACGGACATATGGACAAATGGAGATTTTTAAAGTGAGCCTTTAAAGAAAGCAACTTTAGATGGGGAGGTTATACCAAGCAAAGTAAAGAGTGATACCAATACTACTAATTGCAGCTAACATTGGTGAATTGCACCTGACGGTGCACCATCTCATTCTCGTAAATTACCTGTGGAGAAAAGTCTTATTACTATCCCAGTTTTTCAGATGGGGAAACGGAGGCTCAAAAAGGTGGCAAGTTGCCTAAAATTTCCTAGCTGGTAAGTGGCTAAGAGGCAGATTTCAGAGTCACCTTTATCTGATTGCATAGCATAAACTGTGGACGCTATGCTCTACCTACTAAAGAAAGAGAATTTCCAGGGTGTGCTTGTAAAAACACCGAGTCTACCGGTTTAGCAGAAGCATAGAGGGTGTGAAGAGAGTGGGCATGAAGCTGCTCCTTGTTTTACAGAACCTTCCCATTTCCTGTCTCTTTCCGGTAGGGGTAATAATGATAGCTAACATTTGCGTATTTTATTGACAAAGCACCATACACAGCACTTTTCATGGATCAGCTATCCCATTCACTCCTCACAACCCTTTAAATAGATGCGGTTATTAACCTCATTTTTGTAACAGAAAATGAGGCTTAGAGGGCATGGGTGGATACTGAAGCTATACTTCTTCAAAACATCTTCTTTGAGGTTTGCAAGCACTAGGCAGAGTTAATCATGGCAATAGCATCCGACCAGACATCTCCTCGGAGCCTCGCCCCCACGTGGACCTCCAATCCAGCTCTGGGCAGTTTCAGCTGAAACCTCTTCCTGCGGGCGTGCCAGAAAGACAGGAGCGGCCTCAGAGCTTCCTCCAGGACGCAGCCTCTGTAAGTAGTTCAACACTTGGCACCCCCTAAGTGTTTCTTATATTAATTTGGGGTTATATTTTGACATGCGATCCGCTAACCTGAAGAACAGGGTTGTACAGTTAGGCCCCTTCAATGTGGGCTTAATTCCACCAGTTAACTAACCTGCAATTAAAGGTTTGAAAGAGCGGTACGTGTTTAGCTCACAGCAGCTTCCCCTGAAAGGAAGAGGCCGCCGGGTCAGCCTCAAAGCTTCTCTTTGACACCAGAGAGAAGGTGAAAGTGAGAGCAGCCAGGCGACAGCGTCAACCACAGCTGTCCGGGACAGCCTGAGCGCACAGCCGACTCTCCCCTGCCACCTAGCGCTGCTGGGAGTGAAAGGTCTCTTTCTGACGTTCTTAACCGTTTCTCTTGGGTGGACAGGGAATCTAGCTGTCCTTTGCAAGGTGTATTTTTTGTGATATAGCAACGGGTATTCATCCTCGTCTGCTTTTCTCTTCTTTTGAAATTTGGAACATCTTGATCTTTTGGAAAATGAATTTGGATGGTTTGATGTGTGGAGAAAGAAAACTAAACCGAGGCGGATCTTATGTATTTATATGAATGTGCACTTCTTGGAATCAATTTCAGTTTCAGAATAGGCCCTTTGACAATACAATGCAGGTTTCTTTGGGAGATTCTCACCTGTGCTCCCTGTCGTCTGGTTTCTCAGAAATTGGTCCTTTTATACAGTAAGCATGAGGTTGG
Organism: Saimiri boliviensis; assembly: GCF_048565385.1. NCBI lineage: Eukaryota > Metazoa > Chordata > Mammalia > Primates > Cebidae > Saimiri > Saimiri boliviensis. The sequence continues at coordinate 57,136,496 of NC_133456.1, read as the reverse complement.
ACGAAAATGAAGTCTGGAAGCTCCAGAGCCGTTTTTGAACTGTGACCTTTGGTTAAGAAATCTAAGTTCAGTGAATATTTTTGGGAGAAAGATGACGTGCTGTACTTCAGAACTTCCTTAGGGGAAATAAGGAGACTATGTTCATGTTTACAGATGCAGAAAAGCCCCTGACTTGCCCTTTCCATCTCACTGCAGTGCCCTTGAGCTTCTGAATGTTGGGGGTGTCACTTAAGTCTCTAAAGCCTTGTTTCCTTGACCTCCAAGGCTTGCAAAGGAAAGAGTTTATGTCTATATAATCACTATGATGATTTGTGTTACATATTTATATTTATTTGGAAACTAAATTTTATTCTAGGTGTACTAAGTCTTTAGCATACCAATAACTTATTTATTTGGGAAATAAATTTTATTTAAGTGTGCTAGGTTTTTAGCTCACCTAAAAAGTTATAAATGTGTTGAAACCTAATAAAAACAGCAAAAACACCATGTAAATCCCTACCTTTTGAATCCATTTTTCAGAGAGTCATTTTAAATTGGTAAAATTAAATTACTAACTACGATAACTCTCTTCTGCACAAATCTAAATGTACTGAATCTTTAAAAAGGAGTCATCTTTGGAACTTTTAAATGCATTTTCTTATACTGACGCTAAACTCCCTGAGATATGCTAGGGCCTTTTCTGATTATCCCGTAGAATTCAGTGAAATTGGCCTAGCTATGTGGATGGATGGCTGAAACAAACAACAAAAAAAAAACATGATATGCTATGGATCCTCTAATATTCCGAAAATTTTATTGAACAACTTTGTTGAAATAGTTGGTAATATGCTGTTTGGTGGGGAGAAGAAATGCTTTTCAAATTATTACATTTTGATGTTGAAGAAAAGTTTTAAATCACGTGCAAATGCCTGCCCAGAAAGGTTAATTTTAAAATGACAGCCTTTGGAGATTCTAATAGGGCCAACAACAATCAGTTTCAAGAAGAATTCAGGCAGGTTATGTGATCTACTACATAAATGGCTAAAACTGGAAATGATATTCAATCTTCTAAGTCAGGGGAAATGACATTCTATTATTTCTCTTCCTATAGCTATATTGTTTTTATATATCGTGTGCATATAGGAATTGTGAGAACAATAATTTTAAATTTCTATGTACATTTAAGGAATTAAATTGTTTTTAAAACCATTCAATATGCTTGTGTTAAAAAACAAAAATGCTTATGAGCACAAAATGTGTTTGTTGTTTGCTGTAGGGGATTATGGTACATTGACTCTATTTATAGCATAGCCATAAAGAAACAGCTCCAAAATGAATGAATGAATGGATGATGATGATGATGATGATGATGATGATGATAAAAAGGTTTCTAGATGCATGGCACTACCCCACAATGCGTACATGTGTTATCTCATTTGATTTGCACTCAATGCTATCATGTGGTACTGTTGTTCTCTATTTGACAGATGAAGACTGAACCTGGCTTCTAAAGCTATGTTATTCCAACTTCATGTGACTTTCTATTTTCATCTTATGGTTAGCAAATGCAGTTAATTAGAGCAAGTGATAATGAGCCAGTCACTGATTGAATCCCTGAGTAGTTTTTTAAATTTCTGTTTTCATAAGTTTATCAAGATACAGAGTTTTATGCTTTTCTTCGAAGAATTAATTAAGACCTGACAACACTGGTTCTGAATTTCCTCAGGCAACAATCAGCTCCCTGGATTAGATGCGGCTGTGCTCTCCAGCTCACGAAAGTCCTCTCTGCCCTCAGCCCTCCACGTTACCTCCTTGGTCCCTGTTGTCAGTTGCTGTGGGGCTCCTGCTTTATTTAAAGGGCTGCAGAAAAGCAAGTTCATTTAGTGCAAAGATTTATGAATTGGGAGTTTCCAGTGTGTTAAAATTTGGTATATAACACATTGCTTCCATTATTGTCTTTAAAATAGTTAAAAGGATATAGAATAAGATATTTTAAAAGTGTGCATGGAATGCTGGAAACAGATGCATGAACCCTTAAAATATGTATTCAAAATTTTGAGATATGTAGTAGCATTCTCCCTCATACATTCTCAAGTGTTTTGTTTGCATGCAATTTCCAGAAGAAATAGGGGAACACAAGATTGTATGCACAGGTGCAGACCCCAACTCACCCAGCTACCCCTAGAACTCTCCCACACCCCGAGAGCCACCCCCACATCTGGATCACAGACTGAGCCCTAGTACTGACTCTGATATTGACTTGAAATAGAGCCTTAAGTCTCCCAAGTTTTCTCATTAATATAATAAGGGAATTAGTCTAAGTTACTTAATTTTAAAATCTATTTCTTGCTCCAAGGTCCTATTATTCTGAAGTTACACTATCTGTTCTCTTTCTTTACATCTCAAGAAGAGAAAGTAGCAGGATCCTCTTTCTTATCAGAATTTTACATCATAAGCAAAAGTCCTAAACCTTCTTCCAAAGAAAGTCAGGTTAAAATGAACTATAACAAATTAAAGTGCTGAAAGTTGAGCCTACAGGGTTTAAATGAACACCCCGAGTACCTGAAGAGACGTAAGGAATAGAATTGTCATGGTCCATAATGTTACCTGCAAGATTAAGTCTTCTACTAATGTCTTAAAAATATAGTTGAAAGAAAACCCTGGAAAATTTTGAATATGGATGAAACTTTCCAATGAAGATTAATATTTTGTTTTACCCAACAACCCTAGTAAGCAAAAAAAAAAAAAGTTATTTTAAACTATTTGTAATTTCCTTAACTGCATTAGCTTTGTTCAAATTTATATTGATTGCATAGACCTAAATAATTTTAATTTTATAAACTTGGTTTTCTTATACCTAAGAGGAAAAAGTGCAGAATATATGTACTTTATTCTTAGCTTTCTGTGGATTTTGTTGTTTTGAATATAAAATCTAGTTGCCCCTAAGGCAATGAAAATACTCTTTTATTAAAAAATGCTTTCTATTGTGAGAAAATTGGATGAACACTCAGAATAGATTAGGAACTTGATAACAAAATTCAATATATACTTATTCCCAATATAGATAACCTTTTCATTAACTAAGAAAATAATTTTAGCTTTAGCATTCAATTGAATTATTAAATTTTATTAAATTTTCTTAAATTTAATAGAGAAAAAGAGCTTTTCACTGCCAAGTTTTTGTTACCTAGTTTTATAGGAATGGAAAATAAGGGATAGGGAATGCAAATAAGGGAGAAAAAAGGAATGATTTGAGTACCTATTAATTGTCAGTCCTCTTCCAGACATTATCCCATGTAATGGTAGATACATGAAGAACCATAAGACATAATCCGTATTTTGCTGAAATGAGGAGGCTAAAATGTCATCACTACCTCACCTCTAGGCAGGACTGATTTTAGGTTTGCCTGGTTCCAAAGCTTGAGAGCTTTCTATTTTACCATCATGTTATAAGAAATATATTCCTGACTGGGCACAGTAACTCATGCCTGTAATCCCAGAACTTTGAGAGGCTGAGGCGGGAGGATCACTTGAGCCCAGAAGTTTGAGACCAGCCTGGGCAACATGGCGAAACTCTTTTTCTACTAAAAATACAAAAATTAGCTGGGTGTGGTCGTGTGTGCTTGTAATCCCAGCTGCTTAAGAGGCTGAGGCAGAAAAATCACTTGAACCTAGGAGGCGGAGTTTGCAGTGAGCCAAGATTGCTCCAGGGCACTCCAGCCTGGGCAACAGAGCAAGACTCTGTCAAAAAAAAAAAGGAAAGAATAGTAGAGAAGAAGAAATATATTTCCATGCAGGTATTGTTTCCTATTTGTCTTCCCCATTGAGACTGTAAACCCCATGAGAGCAGAGATTTAATTTGCCCATTGGCTACTCTGTTCTCTGTTCTAGCATGTTTCTTGGATACTAAGTACTCAAGAAATATGAACTGCATGAACAAACCAATGAAACAATGAACTAAGATATAATTAATTAAAAGCAGAAATAATGAACTGGAAACTTATTTCACTTTCAATGTTTTAAAATACTTATTTTCAGGCTAATAAAGAGGATGGTTAGAGAAGTTTGTTGTTGAGCTCAAGACTGACGGTGGTGAATATACTGAAAGGAATATGTGACTGGTGACTTGTATTTAAAATAATTATCTTACTTTTAGATCCTTTATTCTGAAGTTGGAAAACACATGTTACAACATCTATTTAAAAGGTTTGTAAATAAGACATTTTGAACCACAGTCTGTTCTAGATGGATGTCAAGTAAACTCTTAATAAGTAATTTACAATAGACTATCCTCCCAAAATAGAGCATTAACTACATGGTGACAGTTTTGTTTGCATTATCCTGAAAAACAAAGTTTCCAGTTTAGTCTTAGGGTTCAAAATCAGCAGCCAGAGTTTACTCTCTGTCCTGAACATATTTATTTTAAAATCTTTGCACATATGCCAGTGCCTTGGAGTCAGAAACTGTGTTCTTTATACAAAGGTTCTTGAACTCTCTTTGGATAAAACACTTTCACATCTTCTTTTATATATTCCAAGCTCATTCATTTTATGGTAATTAGCTTGGGGACGTCCTGCCTCAACAAAAGTATGCCTGTTTTATACTTGGTTACTTTTAAGAAAAAAAGTCTTGAACTGATTAAATATATGCAAGTTAAAATAATCCTCCTGTACTCTTTACTGATTAACTAAGTGCAAAATAACTTTACAAATGATTACTTTGAAGTTTTTCTGTAAATAGACCTGATTTTGTGATCAGCAGCATTCCCCTTTTCTAACTTCTAGACTACTGTCCATAAATTTCTGAAATAGACAGTTATGCCTTTTCTGAGAATTGTTGATTTCTATTTCATGCTTAATGTGATCAGTGGAAAAACAGTACTGAATTTTAAATATAATATCCTATTAATTACCACTTTAGTGTCTTCATCTGACATTGGCTTTTCAGTGTCATAGTATTTCATACAAATGTACACAGAGAAAACTGAGAAATTTTATTAAAACTGTGGTTCGTGTTGTATTGAGGAGAGTAAATATGTTTTACTCTATTCTTCAGAAAAACGAAAATTATATTTTACATCTCTCAGGTGAGATCTTTCTAATACTATGAACTTCATATTTCTAATACATAGGTGTTAAAATAGTTTATTTCATTTTTTCCTTTTTAATTTTAAATTGGAACGGTGAAAATAACAATTCCAGACCATAATTGTGTTCCTTTTGCTGATTTTACTACTCTCAGTCACTATTAAGATATTGTACGAGGTCAAGAGATCGAAACCATCCTGGTCAACATGGTGAAACCCCGTCTCTACTAATGGTGCAAAAAAAATTAGCTGGGCATGGTGGCGCGTGCCTGTAATCCCAGCTACTCCGGAGGCTGAGGCAGGAAAATTGCCTGAACCCAGGAGGCGGAGGTTGCGGTGAGCCGAGATCGCGCCATTGCACTCCAGCCTGGGTAACAAGAGCGAAACTCCGTCTCAAAAAAAAAAAAAAAAAAAAAAAAAAAAAAGATATTGTACACTTAAGCCACTAGAATCCACTTTGAGAATTTCTGTTAGAGTTTCAGAGTCTTAGAGTCATCTTTGGTCTTAAATGGTTAATCTTCCTTTTAGTCTTTTGTTTTCATAAGTCTGCCATATTTATTTTCTCTTATCCTTTTCCTCATATAAAAGTAATTCAGCATTGCTGCTAAGTCCTTTTTCACTTTAATTCAGAAAATTCTATGTTCTGAGTTACTTTTGGGAAATTGAGTTTGGATCTCATGGAGAACCTTAAGACATGGTGCATATTTGGGTCACTTTATAAAATACTATTGTCATTAAATAGTTATTTTTCATTGATATTTTACCAATTTTTTTTCTCAGTTTCATATACATATGGCATACCTCATTATTTGGCATTCTTAGCTAGGACTGTGTATGGTTAGAAAATTTCCTGCCAGGCAAAGCATAAATTTTTCCATTTCAGGTATATTGAAAGATGGTGGTGGGACTATCTGTAGTTCTAAGATTTATTTTTATTTCTTCCTTCCTTTTTCATGTATCTGATATTGGTAGAGCATCATGTTTACCAGGTTCTATGTTACCACTAAGAATCAGAGATGCATAATATCCCTTTGGTCCTGGTTCTCAAACACCCCACTGCAATTAGTGATTATGGATGGACACAAATGCAGGTAATGAGAAGACCATGTGATAAGAGCTGTGACAAAAACGTGTTGAAGTGCTATGGGGTCCAGGGGAAAGAACGGACCAACCCTATAAACTGTAGCCGTGGAAGAGTTCAGAGGAAATGAAAATCCAGGTTTTCCTTTAAGGAAGCAGAAGGTTCTAACCAAGTGGTGAAGGTGGAAAATAACATTCTGGTTGGGAGCTCTTCAGCACCAATAACTGAGCCTTGGAGGTCACATCATGCCAGGAAGACAGGGTCCAGGTCAGCTTCCTCTCCACCACTTACTAGTTCCTACTTTTGCTTACGTCACTTAAGGTGCTTGAGCATCAGCCTCCTCGTCAGCTGGATGGATTAAATGAGAAAAATGCCAAGCTCAGCAGAAAAGGACACAACATAGATGCTCATTAACATTAGTTTCTTCTATTACTTAGGTGTTCAGGGATGAACAATAGCTCCATAAAGTTGGAATATAGAGAGATTATTGGAGAGGACGGACAGTGAGTGACCAAAGGTAAAGTCAGAAAGATACGCTGGGGGCAGAATTATGAAGGCTCTTCTATTTTATACTTGTGTTTTATCTCATAATCAGTAGAAAGCCAAGGAAGTAGAAGAGTGACATTATCAAATCCATGGTTAGAACTGGATTTCTTGGGACAATCCGGAAGATGGACTGGAAGAGAATCTGCATGTCCTCCAGTCCATCTGGAATCTATTGAAAACTCATTTTGTTTGTCTGGGCCAGAGATAGTGAGAAATGGATTCTAGCTACTGGAAAGATAAAAAAGGATGCCAGGTCTGCATGTGTTGGTGGCCTGAGGCACAGTGTATCCCCAGAGCTACGGATAGCTGTGGGATGGTCTCTGCAGCCCTAGGAGCCTTGACAAAGGGGCTCTCGCCTGAGGTAAGACAGAAGGATGCCTATTTCCAAAAGGTCTATAATGCCCTGGGGAAGAAGCATCTGCCTCAGTGATGCCTAGAGACTGAAAATCAGGGAATGATCCCATTCTCCTGGACCTTGCCGGACCAGAATAGCATAAGAGAGCTACTCTCAACCTTTACAAGTAAAGCTAGAGTCAGATGTCATTGCAATAATTTTTTTAAATATGGCTGTATGTTTTTGCACTCTCAGTAACATGATATGATGCAAACATGTTCAAAAAGATTTCAAGAACAGAGATGGCTTCACCTTTTCTCTTTCTCTTAATTATGCCTACCGCTACCTTTTTAGCTAATGTCTCTAGAAGATCATTCTATGTTTACTCTCTGTATTAGCAAGCCTCCTAGCAGGAAACAGACAGTACACTGGAACTGGGATAATTCAAGGATGGTTTAGCAAAGAAACCATTTATAAATGTGGATGCAGGGCAGAGGGAAATTGCAAAGAATAGTGCAGCCCCCTGAGACTGTTACCACTTAAGAAACCTGAGTTGGTATTTTTTAAGATTGTGAAAAAGTAACTTTAAAATGTCTCCAGGTTGCTATTTCTATGAGATGGTACAGGAAGAATTTATTTCAGATATATATTAAATATTTTTTAAATTGTCATATATCTTTTTTCATGAGTACCATTTTAATTTAATTTGTTAAATAGTTTTATTGTGATATGGATTTTTCCTTTTGAGGATGTGCCTTATATTCCTGTGTTATTTTTCCCTCTGTATTTAGTTGAGATAATCATATGATGAACAATCATTTAAAATAATGATTAATTAATATAATCAGAGCATGACTTCTCAGTCTATGATTTAAGAGATTTACTGGGAAACAACTTGACACTTCAATGAAATATTTAAATTAGAGGATGAGAACCAAGCCAGTAATTCTGCTTTTTCCTTTTCCCCTGATAACGCCTTAGTTTTTCTTATCTCATATTGTATTTGGGAAAAGTACGTACCTCTTTAAGCCCCTAATTTATCTATTATATCTTCTGTGCCCTGGTATTCTTTACTCTCAATTCCTAGAAGCTAATTTTCCCGCTTGAACCACTTTTACCTTGTTTGCTTTTATTGTATTCTATTCTCTGGGTGGCTTCATCTTTAAGGTCTCATTTTTAGTTTTATCTTTATTGATCTTCCTCTTCTTTATTGATCTTGTCTTTCATTAAGTATAATGTATACAGGGATGATGAAGATTATTAAGGGTTGAAAACAGTGATTAATTTAGCATGGGAAGACAAATAGAACAGGGCAAAATGTTTAACTTGACTCCACCTCCAGGGCCCCACTTGTGTCAATGAGTAAACCACACATGGTGGAATTCAAATGCTTCTGTGCACATAAATGATGCAGTCCCAGGTAGAACTGCAAACGATAATAGGAAGAGAATTGCCTCCTATAGGTTGGAGGTTTGCTTCTGCAGCATTCACTTCTGTGTGGACCCTCTCTAAACTCATGGGTGCGAGCTCTGGTTGGACTTTCTCCTTTAAGTTCCCTCATCTATTATAAAAAGTATTTTAGATAGACTCTAGGGTATGGACAGAATGGTCTGATTTTGCTCTTTGAATTCTACATTTTATGACACAAAACAAATTCACAGTTAAGATAAAATACAATGCCTTTTAAGTAGTCTGCCTTCATATCCTTATTTATTTGAACTACTTGATTTTTAGATTAAGTTTCTAAAAATTGAAAATGTGATGAGAAACATACCCAAATATTTCCTCAAGGGCATATATTACAGCATTGCTTATAAAAAGAAAATATCAGAAATAGCCTAAATGACCATCAACGGAAGACAGATATCCATTCATAATTCAAACAACAGGGCTACACAAACATTTAAATAGATGTGTTGTGCTGCCATATGAAGACCTCCAAAATATATTTAATGGGAAAAGAAAAAAGTGGCAAGGTAGTTATTATAATCCCATCTATATTCAAAGGGGAAAAAAGGGCTATGCTTATATACGCTTGAATATGCAGACAAATAGAACTAGGGGTGGGCTGGGGACACTGAGCTCCTTGGAACTGCATGAATTTTCATTAGTTGCATGTATCACTTTGTTGTTTACAAAAGCATAATGAAGACATCCTTAATATTTCCTTGATTATGATTGAAATTTTTATCTTTGTTTCCCTTTCATTCCTGAACAATCTTGGACAAGCAATTAGGTAGGGCACAGTAAGGTGGGCTTTGCATGAAGGAGTAGCCTGATATGAGGTTGAAGACCAAGCAGGGCCAAGAGGGCATGCGACTGGATGTGGAAAGGCATGGGGACTCAAAGCTGAAGCAGGGTGGAGAGAGCACCCTTACAGAGAGTCAGCTTGGTGTCAGAGCCCATACAAAAGAGGAGATGGCTCTATAAGAAGCAAGAGCCTAGGTGGGGTAAGGAAAGTGTTCAGACATGGGAATGGCCAGGCATGCAGTGTCAGAGCCCAAGCTAAGTGAAAACGACTTTCATACAAGAGGGTGGCTCAACAAGAGGAGTCAGAGCCCAAGAGGGCAGAGAAGACATCAACATGGGAGACTGGGGATGGGAAATTGGTTACACTGATGAGGATTGACCAAATAAGTAAACATAAGTATTATGGGGGCCTGTTTCCATAGTCTGGGAATGACAATGCAAATACAGAAAGGGAGAAGACTAGGGTAGATTCTGTGATGTTGGATTGAAATCAGATATATTGGTATCAATTTGTGAATTTCAGTATATAGATAGTAAACAATATCTATTTCTATAGATACAATTATATATAGATATAGTTGTCTAGATAGGTATAATTATGTGGTTATATATTCTATGTATACATAGACTTAAACTGATACACATATAGATAGATGCATGTATATGTGTATGTGTGTGTTTGTGTGTGTGTGTGTGTGTGTGTAGTTGTATGTGTTCCCTAGAACACACAATATCCACTGAGAAGGCTTGTGAGCAATAACATCCCAATATCAATCAGCACATCTAGCACTCAGATCTTGGCTTCTATATATAGTCTTCACGAGAAGATTCATGGTTTCTTTGGAGGACTGGCTGATTCCTGGTCTAGAGCAGTGAAAGAAGAAGGTGATCCTAAAATGACTTGTGCCAGAAGCAAGGAAGTGCTCAGAGAATGACTGGCACATGGTAGCAAAAAGGCACTTCTACTGGCCAAATCTGGGACAAGTTAAGCATCAAAATCAATTATGTTAGTGACAGATTTTAACTCATTGAATAAAACAGGAAATGCAAGACCATAGTAATATAAGCAAATTAATGAATAAGTTGAGGGTTTGATGAGGAGCTGGATAGTTACTTGGTTTCAAAGTATCTCTCTCACAAACTTAGAAATTACAAAAGGGAAAAAAAAGCAAAACTATACTAGAGAAATCTGGTAGATGTCACCTTATCCAAGTAATCAAAGGAAATGTCATCGGTAATGGGACACAGAGAAATCATGTGCCACCTGATTGGATGCAATGGGAACACAGCATCCCTTCTGTAGTCTTCTTGCTAAAGATTCAACACCTGAGTCTACTTATGAAGCAATATCAAACAAACACACATTAAGGTAGAAGTAACAAAATAACTGTTTTGTCATCTTCAAAAAAGATCGTGAAAATTTTAAAAACTGCAGAAAACTGTCCCAGAGTGAAAGAAACTGAAGCGACATTACAACTAGATGCAAGTTTGGTTCTTAACTGAATCTTTTCACTACAAAGGACGATACTGAAGCAACTTGGGAAACTTGAGTAGTGTCTGATAATTAGAGATTACATAGTAATATAGCAGTATACATTTGCCCATTTTAATGTATGTCCTATAATTATGTAGAAGAAAGTCCTTGTTTATGGGAAATGCAATTTGGGGTCATGGGTCTGTCTCAGGCTGGCGATTTATTCTCAAATGGTTTGAGACAAAAAGTTTGAGATAGGTTCAAAACGAAAACTATAATGTGTAATATTGCATTAAAAGATGTTTCTTATTTCCGTAAGCTTTGGAAATTTTCTTTAAATTGGACTTTGTGTAAGTCTAGAGAGGTTCAAAAAAAAAGAAAAACATTTCTACTAATTATCTTTTGTTATTTTAATGATAATAATTAAAGTCTAGAAAAATAAATGCTAAATTTTGACTTCATATATAAAAATAACTAAAGGCTCTCATTATTTGGCTTTGAAACAAGACTATAATATACTTAGTCATTTTGGAAAACTCTTCCCCTTACGTAGTTTACCTTTATATACAATGTTACATTTTTATAAAGCAAATTATAACAATATCTTAATATCAAATTCATATACACATATGAGATTTGTATGCTTATAAAATTCTAAAATAGATACTTTCCTAGCTGAATCAAGGATCCTACCTGCTCTTTCCCCATCTCAACCTAATACTTTCTGCCCCAATCCCCAGCCAAGTTAAATAGAACCCAGATGAATGAAGAGAAAGTTGCTTCTGCTAAATGTGAAAATATGCAGGATATTTTTCTTCTGGCAAATATAACTACATTATTGAGAATAAAAATAAACATGACACAGACTCTGTCCTAAAGGTATATGTAATCATTGTCAGCAATGTCAGCTGGTGATTTGCCATGATGAAAGAGTGAAGTAAACAAAGATAAATTTCATTTTCCAGAGTCAAATGAAGATCACCCCAAATCTTCAGGTGCTGTACCCTGTATTCAACACCCCAAATCCTAAGATACTGTTCCCTATATTTAATCTAAAGGTCTTTTTGAAGTAACCAGAGTGGACATTGAAATAGAAGAGCAATGCATTTAATTGTAGAACGTCCTTCCCTGTTTGCCTCTGAATGATTTTGAATTCATCTTCAGTACATCTTCAGTGATAAAAGTTTTTAACATAACTGAAGTCAGAGCTCGTAGAAACCCTCTCTATATCATCATAAACTTAATATTTAAAATGAGCAGATGATTTGCTAAATTTATCACATTAATTGTTAATTGTATCTGAGTGAAATTGGGAGGTAAATCAGAAGAAAAAGTTAATCACCATATTTATTTTGCCTCAGTCTTAAAACCTTATCAGATAACATTTAAATTATGCATTGCACAAATTGGGTTGGCTCCTCAACACAAAATGCTTTCTAGAACAGAGGGCTGCAGAATTAGCTCTACCCTGAGATTGGTACAGAGCAAGCCTGACCCACTGTGCTACATTGCACCTCTTGAACCAGAGGATCTGAACCCTGAAAGTGGAACAGACCAGGGAAACTCCTTCCAAGTCCAGGTACTAGTATGTGGTAGTTTCAACAGTAAGTTGGTACAAGCGCTTAAATGGGGAGCTATTTGTACCCCCATAGAAATATCTGCAACATCACTGAAGAAGAGGCTTATTTTAAATGTATGGAAGAATACAAATCAGACTTGCAAAACATGGTGCTTGAATGTTTAAATATACATTTTATACCTTTTGTTTAAATTCATAGGGTAAAAAGCAAGATTTTTACTTACATTAAGCATGTGCATCTTTGTGTTTATTTACATACACAATTAGAGAGTGGTAAGGGATACACACACAGTTATCTGAATGGGGATTCTTGAACAAATCAAACTGGAATCTTACCATGATTCTTTACATTTAAGCCATTTTTAACAGCTTAACACCCTAAATGGATTTTTAGAACCTCAAATAGTCATTTTAAGTCCTTACCTTAATACTATAACATTGATCATTGTATATTTCTAAACATTTTAATTTTTAAAAATATGGTGACTTAATTTTTTTTATTAACTTTATTCATCCTGGCTTCTGCTATAGGAAAAGGAAATATGATGACACAGGAATGTCACCTTTTTGTGTGGCAATCTTTAAAATGATTATTTCCTGTCAGCAGTTGGGATTGGAGATTGTGTCTGGCAAATAAGCTTCAGCAGGCTCTCCCTTCAGCAATGTTTATCAGCTGCATGATAATGAGTCAATTTCTATGTAAATATAATCGGTATTTGATGGTGGTGAGGAAACCTCCTAGATTAAATGATTTTTGTGGTTCCTTGATTAACATACTTTATGAAACCATTACCATATGCACTACTGCTGCACATTTGGAAATAGCTCAGCTTCAGGTCTAAGGTCTTTCTAAAGAAGTGTGAACTCCTTTCGAAGGAAAATGTATGTGTGTGTACTCCTGTCACAAGGAACTCAAGATGCTTTTTTTGATACACTTGTATTCTGCCATCTAACATTCAACGATTAAGTGATGAGTATTAAGTGTGTTTCAAGCCTGCTCTAGGTATCTATATACTGCCCCAGCAGTCATCAAGAAAAACAGTCTCCCAATGAGGAGAGAAAGACAGCCATGAGATCAAAGCCTATTATTTTAGATCAAGCTTGTCCAACTCACGGCCCGCATGCAGCCCAGAACAAGTTTGAATGTGGCCCAACACAAATTCATAAAGTCTCTTAAAGCATTATTAGATTTTTTATTTGCCTTTTTTTTTTTTTTTTTTTTTTTAGCTCACCAGCTATCGTTATTGTATTTTCTGTATGGCCCAGGACAATTCTTCCTTTTTCTAATGTGGCTCAAGAAATCCAAAATATTGTACAGCCCTGTTTTAGATAGTGACAAAAGAGGGGAGGATATGGGGCTTTTTTTGCTGGGTGATCAGAAAATGTTTTCTACGCTCATGTCTGCTGAGACCTAGTGGATCAGAAGGAGTCAGCTGAATGAAGCTACAATGAGCAATCCAGGGAGATCAAAGAGCAGTGCCATGGTCCAGAGGAGGGAATGAGCATGGATGTTGAAGGCATGTGAAGTACAGTGGGGCTGGGGCAGGAGGGGGTAGAAGCGGTTACTACAGCAGGGTGGTAGGCAGGGGCATATCACTTAGGACTGTTTGTATAGGGGCAATAGGGTTGCTAGATTTAACAGATAAAAATATAGGACACCTTGTGAAAATTGAATTTCTGATTAGCAATGAAAAAAAATTTAGTGTGCTTCTACAGCAGTACTTGGTATTTGGTCTTAGAACTGGCAACTGTATTCTTACTCTTATCATCCACAATGGAACACTTCTGAGTGAAGGGGTGTTGTTGACAGCTAATCTAGGACAGTGGCTTTGTCTGGATTTGATTCTGGTAAACCAGGCTGTGTGATCATTGTAATCACAGAGTTTGAATTTTGGTAGGAGGTTATTGGAGAATTTTAATTGGTGATATATCATATTTAATCTGCTGAGCCTGTGTGTGGAGAGTAGACCTTGCATAGAATATAGAATAACCAACATCAGTTAGTGGGAAATGGGGTGAGTGAAGCCTATTGATGGACATTTGTAAGAAAAAGGTAACACAGGATTCTTCCTTTGTTGTTGATTAGTGTCAGACCTGGTTGAGATTTGTGTATAAATACTATTGACCCATTACCCACACCCACTCGACACACACACACACACACACCAATTTTCTTACTTTTAGAGGCCCCATGCTACATCATAGCAAATATATTTAGTTGCACAAACACCTCTATATACATTTATATATAATCAAGAGCTGTCTTTCAGTTATCTAATATGCCCAGTGTTACGTTTTTGGAATGTTTAAATACTTACTAATTCCTATCTTGCAATTTTCTCTGTATATTTTGCTAGTCCTTTTCCTTCTCTTTCAGAGCTCAAGTCTTTTTAGAGATTCCTGAAGAGTTTGTAGAAACTCTAGAGCATTGGGCCCATGATAGCCTTAAAGCTGGAATTTCAGAGAGGCTGACTATCTTCCTTACCCCATGTTCCTAATAATAATTTCACTAAAATATCTGGATGCACTATTCAGTAGGTACATCTTAGCTTATGATTTCAATGTTTCTTTCTCTTACTTTATATTATATATGTTAACTAATATTTTATGAACCCTAATGCCAGGAGTTCTCAGAGTATAATCTGAGACCAGCATCACCTGGAAATTGTCAGAAATTCCAGTCCTAGATTCCCATCCCAGACCTACTGAATCAAAAACTTGAACTTGGACTGACAAAGCTGTGTTTTTGTAAGCTCCCTGGGTGATTTTGATGCACACTCAAGCTGAGAACCTGCTTTGTAATAACTTTTTAATAGTTACGTAACATTGCATAAAGTTAACAAATTATAGTTATCTAAATATGTATGTTGTTATTTCCATTTTTACATTCATACAATGTTGGCAATGAAATGTTCATATATATGGCTTTCTTCCTCTTTTTATTCTTTAGAGTGAAATGATTAGAGCAAAGATTACGACCATTTCTTTGTCAACTTTTTTATCAAATTTCTTTCCAAACATGTTTATACTGCCTCTCCGAAAATATACACAAACAAGTTTTCTTATAACCAAACCAACTTGAGGTAGTATCCTTTTAACATGGATAATCTAACTAATAATCTCATAACTTTAAAGTGATGGCTCATTTCAGCTAGCATATTTATTACTAGTATATGAGGATACTTTCTCTTGTTTGTCTGGAATTTATATTCTTATGTGTGTAGTTTTGTGTCTTTTGTCCATTTATTAGTCATTTTGTAGTTCTTAAAAATGGAGCACTTTACACACACACACACACACACACACACACACACACATTTTCTTACTCTTTTTGTAACTTGTATTTGTGTGAGTGCGATACAAAATCAGCAGAGTACTTTTAACAATACAATATGTTTCATTCAGAAAGTGCATTTGTAGTTTCAAAATAGGAAATCCTGTCCATTGCATCCTAAAAAGTAGATCTTATGCCCTTGAAATTGTCAGGTTGAGCTAGGATTAGATATGGAAACAAGTTGAACCAAATTCCCACAGCTTTCATACAACAAAGCTTTGTTTCTTGTCCATGTTACATGTTCAGCATAGATCAACAAGGTAGCTCTGCTATAGCATGCTAAGACCCAGGCTCCTGGAAGCCCTACTATCTTGTACCTGTGCCGTGATAACACAGGACCTCTACAGAGGGTCATAGAGTGTGGAGGTAGCCCAAGAAACTCTTAAATGCCTGGAAGCTGAAATGATCCATTATAGCTGCTTTAATAGGCCCAGTGGCCTGAAGTAGTCACATGATATCAACCAATCAGGAGCGAGGATAGGAAATATGGGAAACTCACAAACATTTGGTCAGCAGCAAATGTCTGTGTCAATAGCTTTCATACCATGATGAGTACTCTAGAATATTGCTATAAAGGGTATTCTAGGCACTCATTTATTTATTCATTTACTTATTGTATCAGGCAGGATTCAGGCAGGGATGCAATCACTGCTTTATAGTTTAGGTCTGACAAGGTTAAGATAGGAAAGGTTTATACAAATGTTAGAAAGTCTGGGGAAGTAAAGGTTAGGGATGACACACAGAGATCTCTGCTGAAAGCTTTGAGGCAGGTGGTCCTGGAGAGGTCACCCAGAGCCTACTGCCATTCTCAAAATTCTCTGGGAAATTCCCACCAACTCTCTCTGTCTGCAGTCATGAAGCATGTTCCTCATGGGCTCACCAGGTACCTTCTGCAAAATCTCTGCCCCCATGTCTGGATTACCTCCATGGAATAAGGGCTTCTCCTTCTCTTTCATCAACCAGATCTTACACACATGCCTCTTCTTAGCCAACTCTAACCCAGAATTACACATACAGGACAGAGGATTCAGAGATGTAGTCCCTTATATCTCTTCCGCAAAATGGAAGAGACCTTAGAAGTTGGTGGTAAGGCCAGGTTGGCAATAGACAAGCTGGCATAGTTACTCATTTGCAGGGGGCAGATAGAAGAAACCCATAGTGCTGAAGGTAATATGTGTGTCTGTATCTCTATTAGATTCCTTTTTGAGTGAGGCTGGAAAGTTGACCTTTGATATCATTACCTTGAATGACAGAAATGTTTTCTAGCACTAATTTAAAATAAGTTGTGGTTTTCTCTCAATCGGCTGTTCATAAATTTTTAAAACCACAAGGTCAGAAGGAAAATAGGAATACTGCCCAGGCTTCAACTTTCAAAGAGATAAAAAAATCTTCTTATGTGGATATAACTAAGCACAGGTAAAACAACTACTGTTTAGTGTAAAATGCTATGTAAAGAGCATGAAATCTCATGCTTAAGGACACAGAGAAATGAACATGCGGATGAAAAGCTGTATTTAAAGCTCAAAATAGAAAAACACATGCACTTCTTCGACTATAAAATATAACATCTTTTTGTTGTTGTTGTTTGGAGTTCAGACAGAAACAGAAACCACTCTTTGTATTTCAAGTATGAAAGAGTTGAGAAAATTAGAGCTTATATAAAATTTAGGGACTCTGAAGAGGAGAGGCCAGGGATACACTACTGAAAGTCAAGAGAGACAACACAGGTCTTAGTCAAGGGCTTCAAAGCAGATGGGAGCCTGCTACTAATGAGATAGTTACTAATGACATAAACTAGCTGACAATGCAGTAAACTTGCAGTTAACAGGGCAAAATACTAATACTGAGCTGTCATGAAAAATTCACTGCAGTAGAAACCATAGCCTACTACCAATGACGAAATAATTACATGAACAACTCCTATCTTATTAGATTACTTTAATATGGTGTTTAACAGGGACTATCTCTATGATGGTCTCTTGGATCAGCCCGTAATTATCCTTGCATTTGGATATAAATCACCGAAGGCATCCGAAATGGGTAAACTTTTTCTCTGGCATGGCAATGTGACATTGACAATGGCTTCCTAGTGGACTGTGTTGAGAAGGATTCTGAGCTGCATCTGAGCACCACATGAGAGTGCTTGGTCTGATGTGTAAACATTCCTGCGGTGTAGAGAGGGCTATGATTTGTGTTCCCACATGTTTGCCCTCTGTAACTTTCCACTTTCATCTTCCTACCTTCCAAGTAGAAATGATTCTTTCCTGCTAGGTGCTATATGATATCAATTTAACATCTTTGTTCTTGTGTCTTTGATAGACTGCACATTAATATGCCTACTGTGCCTGTACAACACAAGATATAATACAATTTTCAATATAAATAATAGATTGCTTTGTTTCTTAGATCTTAAAAACCTTTTCATCTCTTGCACACGTGGACAATCCTAGGGAGAGCAACAGAGAGACCCCAGGCATCTTATCAAGATGGCGGAGTAAAGGTCTTGCCCTCCGCTAGACTCAGTATGATGAAAGTGAAGCCAATTTCAAACAAACAATATTGTTAAATGTAAGGCTCAGTTCTTTTACCCTCCCCATGCTGACATTTATTATCTGCCAGAATCACAGCAAGCTGCAATACAAAGAACTTGATTGGAGGTACTCAGTAAATAACATTTGATGAAAAGAAAATTAGGTGGTAAAGAGACCCTTGAGAAATTAGAAAATAGCCTTCTAGGCTTCCAGCTTATTCATCATTTACTAAGGCATTGAATAACACAGCAGACCTAAGAATCAGCAGCAGCCTGCTTCCAAATCCTGAAAATACTGAATCAGATGGTTGAACAGTACAGCTTGAGGAATTGTTCAAAGTTGACTCCAAATAACCTTTGATTAAGGAAGAAAAAAGAAAAAGAAAAAGCTAATCTTCAAGTTTAACAGAAAGGCTTAAAAGACTCATGACAAACAACATGAATTATTCAGGCTAGGGATATTGTGACTTTCCTTTTATACATAAAGGCTCAAATGTCTGATCACAAACCCAGTGCAAATAAATTGATGTATATCAGTTGAGTGATGCTTGGGAGAGGAAAAAAGATGAGCCTGTCTTCTCTAGTGCCCTGGCTTTGTTTTCTGTAACAAATTCTAGTGAACTTTGAGTCCCAAACCTTTTGGTTATTGTTTGGAGAAAAGGGACTTCAGGCAACTTTCATGGGGGCAAATAAACTCTTCTAGAAATGTCACCCCTAAATCAATTCTACATACAACCTCAGGTATCCAAATAGAACACAATAGTAAAATTATACCTTTATGTTTCTTCCAAATCATGATAGAATTGGTGAAAAATAGTCTATCACTAGCTGCTGGGCATGGTAACTTGTGCTGGTAATCCCACAAACTAGGAGGTGAGGTTGAAGGATTCCTTGAGTCCAAGAGTTTGAGACCAACCTGGGTAACATAGACCCCCAACTCTTTTTAAAACATTCTTTAACTAGCTCTTCATATCAAAATGTGTTTACTAGAGCACATGACAAGTGACAGTCATCATGTTGCTCTTCTGCTGTAATACCCCATCTCTTTCAGAAAGACTTCCCTGACTCTCCCTATTTAAGCCCTCTTCTAAGTACTAAAAACACTTTGTAGATCCTTCCATTTACTATTTCTAAGAGGCATTGTGTAGTAAAGAAAGCATGAACTTTGCAACTAACCCAAATCCATTTGGACAGGCCACCTACCTTGTCTGACTCTCAGTTTCTTTGTCTATATAAAAGCTTTCTGTGAGAGTCCATGAGATATGGTAGCAGCTGAATAAATAAATGTATTTTGCTATCAGTTAGACTAAGAGGTCTCAGGAGTAGAGGTCCTGACTGAATGTGTATATCCCACACAGGATACCTCCAGCTCCTTGCACATAGAAAATAATTTTTGAATGAATGATCTGTCTCGCTCAGATGTCAATCCAGGTAGCCAGTTCTTTTTAGTGTGTTTCCATATAACTCTAGACATTTGTCCCTTACAACACTCTTTGCAACGTATTTCAGAATTTGTTTACATGTCATTCTGGTTCCCACAGGCAATTTCTCGAGAATTTCCTCTTTTATATCCAGAGTATCTGACACATGTAAGAGAGTGGGGAGAGTCTGGGTAAATAAGGAGTTGGATAGCTCTATGGGAAGCCTAAAAGCTTCCGAAGTTCATGTACTAATGGAACATTTATTTTTGTAGTAGTTTATTGTCTGTGTTCATTCTACCATTATACTTAAATTGCAGTCTTTTTCATCCAGTCATCAAACACTTACTGAATTCCAGTGTGCTAGGTAACATTCTGAAGGGTCTGGAGGAGAAGTGGAGAAAGAGTCAGTATATAAGTGTACACTTTTACCCAAGGACTTAAACTTTCCCAGGAGAAATCAGACATGGGATGTATGAAAGAAATCATGAGTTGAATGATGCTGCCCTTATGCTGTAGACTGAGTATTTGTTTTTCCTGTTAAAATTAATATGTTGAAACCTAACCACCAATGTGATAATATTTAGAGATGGGCCCATTGAGAGGCCTTTATTACATAATAAGAATATAATGTGATAATATGTAATAAGGATATTGCACAATATCCTTTTTATATTGTGCACTATCCTTATTATGTAATAAGGATAAAGGCCTTGTGAATGGGATTAGTACCCTTATAGAAAAGACCCAAGAGAGTTCTCTTGCCCCTTCTTTCACATGGGCAAGAAGACGCCCACCTATGAACCAGGAAGCAGAACTTCAGCAGACACCAAATCTGCTGATGCTTTGATTGTGGACTTTGCAGGCTCCAGAACTGTGAGAAATAATTTTTTGTTGTTTATAAACCACCCAGTCTATGGTATTCTCTTAAAGCAGCCTTAATGCACTAAGACACCCTACTAGGAAGTCTTGACTGGATTCCAAGGATTCTCACTTCAAGTCCAACTCCTCACAATAAACTCTTGATTCTCCATCATTTTTATCTTAAGCCCCTTTTTCTCTCTGAGGTCCTTTCTAGCCACTGCAAATAACTCTCCTCTTCTCAAAACAGGCTTTGTCTGAAAAACTCTCTTCCACCCCTTATGTGTGTCTTACTCAATCTTCTCCACATCCTTTAAAGCCCAGCCAGCCCAATGCCACTTCTTCTTTGGGAGCTTCCCTTCATCTCCCAGGCCAAAACAATCCTTCCTTTAAATGTTTTAAAACTTTTCCTTCTTTAAGCACTGTCTACTTTCTGTTGACAGCAAAATGAAAGTGGAAATGATATTTGAGTTTTGTAAACTGAAATTTGTAGGATGGTTAAGTCAGTAAGCGAAAAGGAGGTGTGAAGGAAGGACTGGGTTTAGGTTGATGTGGTTACTTTGACAGGATGCTGGCCACTACCGGGGTTGCCTGTCTCAAGGCTCAGGAAAGGCCATGGTCCGTGGCATGGATTTGGGTCTTATACAGAGAGGTGGAGACAGAATTGAAATGAATGGGCCTGACAAGAAAAAGAAAAAGCAGGGGAAACAGCAATGAGAATTGAAGAGTGCCCATGTTTAAAGACTAAAGGAGGGAGAGGAAATCGTGAATGAGACAAGGAAGGCGCTCTCTGCCGAGTAGAATTTTTAAAGACCTGGAGGTTGTAGGGAAATGCAAAAAGGAATTACAGAAGTTAGAAAAAAAGGAAAATAGTTAAAATAGGAAAGATGAATATACGTCTACTACCTGGATGCCTGTTACCTGGTGTCATTGAAGCTTAGGACGTACACATTTCTATTGCACAGTCATCCTCAGGTCATGGGTGCAATATGACCTTAAGGCCATAGTGAGGAGAGAGCAAGTATTGACCAGAATGGGCTCTCACAGGCAGGTCAGTGTAAAACTTTGTGTGCACAATTAATATATTTTGAAGGAAGCATTTTGGAGTTTCTAAGAGGAAATCATCAATACTAGGTGGAAAAAAATTAACATGATGATATGAAATTTCTTTATTATTTCTTTATCCATGCTAGGTTTCTAGTGAGCACAAATAAACATATTCTAGATTTTTCTAAAAAGCACTTTAATTACCATGAATAATATGTACAAGATACAGTTAAAGTAAATCCAGTGACTCCAAGTAACTCCTCAAAGTTGAGATGCTACAAGATCAAAAAGAGAGGGAACAAAAGGAAAGAGACGAAAGTAACTTCATTCTCAGGTTAAACATCTGACTGACAAGTGTTATATTGGAATTATATAAGTGAGTCAACTGAGTGAATCATCTGCTCAGGGAGCTTCTGGAAATCATAGCAGTAAATGTGCTACTATGAACACTTAATTGTTTACTCGTATAGCTGATAGGAGATAATTGCCTGTAGAAGCATAAAGATTGATGTCAGTGAGAGAAGGACGAAATGGACTTTGGTCCACAGGCTTCTAGTGTGTTCTCAGATGGGAAAGAGTAGTCTTCTCCCTCATTAGCCAGGAAAGGCCCACTGAGAAAAGACCAAGACACAGAAACAAAGTCCCAAAATGGAACAGTAAATTGGGTAGCAGGTATAAAAGATGGAGATTTAGATGACACTGCTCGGACAAGCCACAACCCTTGAGAAGAAGAGGGACCTCGATGTTACAAAGGGAAGAGACACATGGAAAGATGCTTAGCATCGCTGGTCACCTAAAATATGCAGATTAGCCCCACAATGAGATACCACCTCATACCCATTAAGGTGTCTACTATCAAAAATATATAAAATAACTAGTGCTGGCAAGGATGTGGAAAAATTGGGACGCTTGTGCCCTGTGGGTTGAAATATAAAATGCTACCCTCAGAGAGAAAAAGGAGTTTAAGGTAAAAATGATGGAGAATCAAGAGTTTATTTTAAGGAGTTGGACTTGAAGTGAGAATCCCTAAGAACCCAGTCAAGACTTCCTAGTAGGGTGTCTTAGCCCATTCAGGCTGCTTTAAGAGAATACCATAGACTGAGTGGTTTATGAACAACACGAAGTTATTTCTCACAGTTCTGGAGCCTGCAAAGTCCACAATCAAAGCATCAGCAGAGGTGGTGTCTGCTGAACTCCTGCTTCCTGGTTCATAGATTGTTGTCTTCTTGCCCATGTGAGAGAGGAGCAAGAGAGCTCTCTGGGGTCATTTTTATAAGGGTACTAATCCCATTCACAAGGCCTACATCCTTATTACATATTCTTGATATGTAATAAGGCCTAATATCCTTTTTACATATTATTATATAATATCCTTATTATGTAATAAAGGCCTCTCAACAGGCCCATCTCTAAATATTATCACATTGGTGGTTAGGTGTCAATATTAATTTTAAGGATAAAGCAAATATTTAGTCTACAGCATAAGGGCAACATCATTCAACTCATAATTTCTTTCATACATCCCATGTCTGATTTCCCCTGGGAAACTTTAAGTCCTTGGATAAAAGTGTATACTTACATTCTAACATTAGCAAAAACTCAAATACAAAAAAAAAAACCTTACCTACATGAAGTTGATATTCTAGTGAAAGAAGACAAAATGAGTAAAATAAACTATATTCAATGGAAGAAAAGTGCTATGGAAAATATTAAGCAGAAAGCGGAAGGGAAGCAAGTATCCAGAGTTGCCAGAATTTGGAGTGGTCAGGAAGGCCCCACCTCAAAGGTGACATTTGAGCAGAGGCCTGAAAGTGAGGGAGTGAGGCATGAAGGCCACGGGAGGGAGAGGGGGTCACACAGAAGGAACAGCAGTGCAAAGGTGGGAGCCTTCCGCTATGCTTCAGGAGCTGCGAGAAGGCCAGTGTGGCTGGAGCTGATGGAGGGTGCAGGTGGGGCTCGGGGATTAGGAGACCAGCAAGGAAAGCCATGCAGTAATGCTGAAAAGAAATATTGGTGGCTTGGATTAAGGTGGCAGCAGTGGAGAGTCATCCTCCAAGTAAGTGAACCAGGGTGTGTTGATGGATCAGGTGGAAGGGTGCAAAACAAAACGGAGTCAATCATGACTCCAAGGCAGATAGGATTTTGCACCCCAGGGTACATGTGTCAACGTCTTAGAGACAGTTCGGGTTGTCACAGTCAGGGAAGGGAGCAGTTTGCTACTGGCCTCTAGTGGGCAGAGTCCAGGGATACTCCTAAAGATGCCAATAGGCACAGGACACCCCCCACAGCAGGCAATTGTCCTCCCCAAAATGTCAATAGTGCTGCACTGAGAAGCCTGCTTTAAGGTGTTTGGCTTAAATACATAGAAGATAAACAGCAGAGAAAGCCAGACTACGGTGATTGATTTGAGGTCAGGCTCAAGACTGAGAAACAAGAGAATGATAATGATAGCTACATTTTATTAATATTCACACTGCGTCAGGGACTCTGTTGAGAACATTGGATAATCCCAGCTAATTGTCATGAAAGTACTATGTGGAATGTTTTGGCAACCTGTAAAAATGGTGAGGGATTCCTGCCACAAAAGATGTGGCACCTTGTATCTGGTTGACCTATTTGGGGATTGGGTAGCAGAGGGATTTTAGATCTTCTTCCAGGGCCTGCATTTTTCTGGGCTCCAGTTACCTCCTTACTCACCAAAGCCTACAGACCCTTGGGTAATTTCCAGATCTGCAAGAGAAATGATTAAGAACAAACCAGAGCTGATCTTCTGGGAACTCAGATACAGAACTTCTGCGTGCCTGTGTTGCTGCTTGTTGACTTGGGGGTGGGGGAGGGGAAGTGGTTTGAAAGAGAGGGAAGCAGTGAGGCCTGAATGAGACAGAGCGTCATGCCTAATGTGCCGTCAGACTCCAGGCTGAAAGACAAATGGGAAGGGACCCTTCCGCAGTGCAGTGGCAAAGGGGCAGCAGTTCCATCCATCTGAATTTGCACTCCTTCCCAGGACTTCTGCACTATGTTTAGAAAGAAAGGAAAGGAAATAGCAAGCAAGAAAAATAATATTGGATGCTCCCCTTTTTTGCCGCTGTATTATATGTTTTCAGATTAGTGACTATTTCTTAATTATTTCATTCTGGTTTTATTCTGTCATACATGTTTTGAATTATAGGAAATACTGGGCAGACAGGGCTGGGTTTTAGACATGTTAAATTCCCAGGATCATCTTAGGTCAGTTACTGATTTGCTTTTTGCACTTCTCTTTTCACAGTACCTAGCATGTAGTAGACAATGAATCAATAAGAATTTAATAAGTCTACCAAAACTCTATATACTTGAGGGCTTAGCTTGCATCTCACCCCCTCCGTGGTACCTTTGACGACTGCTCCATTCACACAAGTCTCTTTCTCTGAATCCCATCATACCTTTAGCATGTATTGCTCATTCATTCAGAAAAAAAAAAAATTATTGTGCACTAAATATATACCTGCCACTGTTTGAGGAGCTGAGGATACAGCAGTGATAAAATACTGCTGTATTTTGTAGGAGGGAAAAAATGCCTGTCCTTTAAAGGTGACGTTCTAGTCTATCATTGGTACATATTAACAATTGTTCCAAATAGTGATTAAATTTTTGTGTATGTCATTTGCCTCTACAAGTAAATTGCATATTTTTTAAAGCAGAGAGTTATTCTGTGGTTATAGTTTTGGAGTTTCGTTGTTTTTGTTTTTTGTTTTTGCTTTTTGGTTTTGTTTTGGTTTTGGTTTTGGTACCCTGTGCTTTGAATAATATGTCTTCAGAATAGTAGGAGTTTTTTAACATTTCAGAATTTGAGAACAGAAGCATTCTCAAATTCTGCCAATAAGACACTCATAGACAGTCATTTTTAGTGGTGCCCAATCTGGATAGGTGATGATTGCCACTGTAGTTAGTTAGCAACTTAAAATATTCACAAATTATGGAGTCACAGAATAAACAGCACCTTCTTATGCATGAGAAACGACTGGGTCTAGAAGGGAAACATTATAAGTCACCAGTTAACGGAAGATCTATGTTTGTGCTCATTGCCATGTCTTCATTTCTTGTAACTTCTATAAACTGGTTCTATTTTTTTTATTTCTTTGACAAATAAAAATTATATAAATCTATTATGTACAGCACAGTGTGTGTGTGTGTGTGTGTGTGTGTGTGTCTATATATATATATATATATATATATATATATATATATAATGGGATGGCTAAATGGAACTAATTAACATATGATTACCTCACATACTTGTTATTTTTTGGAGGTGAGAACACTTACAATGTACTCTTTTAGTAATTTTCAAGTATAACAGATGTATTGTTATAAACTGTAATCATCCTGTTGTCCAGTAGACCTCTTGAACTTTTTCCTCTTAACAGAAACTTTGTATCTTTTAATCAACATCTTCCCAACCCTCTCCCCACTTCCCCCAGCCTCCAGTACCAGCTATTCTACTGTAATTCTACAAGTTCAACTCTGTTAGATTCCATGAGTGAAATTAACACAGTATTTGTCTTTCTGTGCCTGGCTTATTTCACTTAATATAATGTCCTCCAGGCTCATCCACATTGCTGCAAATGGCAGGATTTCCTTATTTTTTAAGGTCAAATAGTACTCCATGGTGAATTTATACCATACTTTTTAAACTTATTTATTTATTCTATTTTATTTTTCAGCAGTTTGGGGGAACAGGTGGTGTTCAACTACGTGCAT
Organism: Saimiri boliviensis; assembly: GCF_048565385.1. NCBI lineage: Eukaryota > Metazoa > Chordata > Mammalia > Primates > Cebidae > Saimiri > Saimiri boliviensis. The sequence goes on along the minus strand of NC_133456.1, from coordinate 57,110,237 downwards.
ATGTTCTTTGGTGGTGATTTCTGAGATTTGGTGTACCCATGACCTAAGCAGAGTATACTGCATCCAATGTGTAGTCTTTCATCTCTCATCCACCTCCCATCCTCCCATCCTTTTCCCCAAATTGCCAAAGTCTGGTGTATCATTTTTATGCCTTTGCATCCTCATAGGTTAGTTTCCACTTATGAATGAGAAGATATGATGTTTGATTTTCCATTCCTGAGTTACTTCACCTAGAATAATGGTCTTCAACTCAATCCAGGTTGCTGTGAATGACATTATTTCATTCCTTTTTGTGGCTGAGTAGTATTCCATAGTAAATATGTACCACATTTTCTTTATCCACTCATTGACTCGGAGGCATTTGGGCTAATTCCAGGATTTTTACAACTGTAAATTGTATATATCACACTTTTTAAGTCCATTTAGCTGTTGATGGACACTTAGGTTGATTCCATATCTTAGCAATTGTGAATAGGGCTGTAATGAACATGGGCATGCAGATGCCTCTTTGACGTACTGATGTCATTTCCTTTGTATATGTTACCAATAGTGAAATTGCCAGATCATATGGTAGTTGTATTTATAATTTTTTTAGTAACCTCCATACTGTTTTCCATAATTACTGTGCTAATTTACATTCCTACCAAGAGTATGCAAGCATCCCCTTTTCTCCACATCCTCACCAACACTTGTTATGTTTTGTCTTATTGTTAGCAACCATTCTAACAGGTGTGATATGATATTGCATTGTGGTTTCACTTTTTATTTGTCAGATGATTAGTGATATTCAGCATTTTTTCATATAGTTTTTGGCCATTTGTATGTCTTTTGAAAAATGTCTGTTCAGATTCTTTGCCCAGTTTAAAATCAGTTTACTTGTTTTCTTACTATTGAATTGTATAAGTCTTTATTTATTTTAGATATTAATCCCTTATCAGATGTATAATATTAAAATATTTTCTCCCTTTTTATAGGTTGTCTCTTCACTCTGTCTGTTGATTGTTTCCCTGACTGTGCAGAAGCTTTCTCATTTAGTTTAGTTTCTCATAGTTTAATGTAATCTCATTTGTGCTATTGTTGTCATGGTTTTGTGGTCATATGCAAACAAATCATGCCCACTCTAAAGTCATAATGCTTTTCCCCTATTTGTTGGTGGCTTTCTAGTTTCATGTTTTACATTTAAGTCTTTTATCTGCTTTTAGTTGATTTTTGTATAAGGTATGATATAAGGATCTGACTTTTTTCTTTTGCACACATGGGATATCCAGTTGTCCCAGCACCATTTATTGAAGAGACTGTTTTCTTCCCATTGCATGTTCTTGGCACCTTTGTCAAAAATCACTTATTTGGGGGCTAATATACCATTAGTCTATATATCTGTTTTTATGCCAGTACCATGATGTTTTGTTTATTATAGCTTTAAAGTATTTTTTGAAATCAGGTAATGTGATGCTTCCAGGTTTGTGGTTTTTTGTTTGTTTGTTTGTTTTGTTTTGTTTTTGTTCAAAATTGCTTTGGCTGTTCAGAGTCTTTTGTGGGTTTCATATAAATATTAGAATTTTTTCTATGTCTGTGAAAAATGTCATTGGAATTGGATTACATTAAATCTATAAGTCACTTTGGGTAATATGAGCATTTTAACAATATTCTTCTAGTCCAACACAGGGTATCTTTCCATTTATTTGTGTCTTTTTCAATTTCCTTCATGAATGTTTTATAGTTATCAGTGTACAGGTCTTTCTCATCCTTGGTTAAATTTATTCCTAAGTATCTTTTTGTAGTTATTTTACAAAAAATTTTGTTTCCTTGATTTCTATTTTGGATATTTGTAATTAGCATATAGAAACACTACTGATTTTCTTATGCTGATTTTGCATCCTGCATCTTTACGGAATTCATTTATTAGTTCTAATAGTTTTTTGTGGAACCTTTGGGTTTTTTACATATAAAATCCTGTCCCTGAAAACAGGGACAATTTAATTTCTTCCCTTCTAATTTGGATGACTTTTTATTTCTTTTTCTTGTCTAATTGCTCTGCCTGGGACTTCCAGTATTGTGCTGAATAGAAGGTATAAGCCAGTTCTATATCTGCAAAGTGGATATTTAGCAACCTGGTGATGAAGCTGTTCATGTCATGTAACACCTCGTGAAGGTACTTTATGAAAATACAATGTGCTGTGATTATCCTGAGCAGATGGCTTTGAGCATGGAAAAGCCAGTGGTTACATGGTGATTCAGGCAGCTTCTTGCATGGAGAACTCTTTGTCTAAGAGATGCTGTTTTGGAAAAACAGAACCATTTGGAAAGCTCAGATCTCAATTTTAACTAATTAGCTATCTATGAGCTATCATTTGAGCAAAGGGTTGCAAGGGAAGGCCACCATTACCATTCAAAATAAATTCCCCATCTGTGTGCTGATGCTTTAGATAGGGCACTTTAAAGACTTTCTTCATACCTCAGACCACACTATTGTAGATAAATCCATGCTTTGTAATTTAGTCCTTGCTCATACTCGTGTGTGTGTGTGTGTGTGTGTGTGTGTGTGTGTACTGAACAAATGCCAAATTCATTTCTTGTATCAAACCGTTTTCTGCATTTTAGTGATCTAATACATATTTTCTGCCAAAAAAACCTATATGTTAAATCATTGAAATTAAAAAGGTTAGCCTTTAATACTAAACATATATTTAGTGTAGAGTGTTGTCAGTTAACTATATAAAGGGGATATGTAAAGGTTTCCTTTTTCTTAGTACCTTATCCAGATAAATATCCTAATTCAGATTTTACCAGTGAACAGCTCCGATTTTTTTTTACTTCATCTACCCCATAAGAACATATTCAAATTTAATTTAGCTCAAAAAATTTTTGTTGAATACCAGCCCATGACCTGTCTTAGGTGGTAAATAAGTAAGATGACGTGCCCCAAAATAAGTATGATAAGAACTCTATCTACTAAGAGAGACTCATAGGATAACTTAATAAATGTGGAATCCCAAAAGGCCATAAAAACTAAGTTATTGGGGATGTCATTATAAAGAAATAGTCTGACACTAATATGTACTTCTTCAAAAGCAAATTACCTAACCCTTGTGTTTGTAAATTGTTATGCTCATTTATTTTCAGGTCAAACTGCTGGGAAAAGGTTAAGTACATAAGATTTTTTTGGAAGTGTCTCCTCTTTATTCATATTTTAGCTATTGGGTCTATCATATTGCACTGTAATTATTTGTTAGATAAATGTTTTAAATTATTTGTCCAGTCTTCCCCACCAGCCACTGAACTTCTCCAGGTCAGAGGCTGTCTTTCTCCTTCGTGCTCATCTTTGTGTTGTAGGGAATAAGATATAAGATGTTTTCCTCCTTCACTGCTAGGTTCATGGCTAAGATTCCTACAACAAAATACATATGAGCAAGTTTTTTTTTTTTTTTTTGAGACGGAGTTTCGCCCTTGTTACCCAGGCTGGAGTGCAATGGCACGATCTCGGCTCACCGCAACCTCCGCCTCCTGGGTTCAAGCAATTCTCCTGCTTCAGCCTCCTGAGAAGCTGGGATTACAGGCACGTGCCACCATGCCCAGCTAATTTTTTGTATCTTTAGTAGAGACGGGGTTTCACCAAGTTGACCAGGATGGTCTCGATCTCACATATGAGCAAGTTTTATATGACATGGGAGTTTTCAGAAATGAAGAGCCAAAGAAATAAGAAAACCTGTGTATTTTTATGCTTAGGTTTGATGAAGAGTAGACAGCCATATAGAAATATGATTGGACAAAGGGTATGATCTAATAGGAATTAACTGGGGGAAATTGTAAGGCCTGTTTGTTTAGAATCTTCTTGGCATCTGTCTTCATTCGTTTCTCCAGGTATAAGAAAGATGGCTCTGGAATGAGGGTCTTATGACCTACTTTACTGAAAGATCAGATAATTCTTTTAAGACCTGCTTCAGAGGAGAACTTTGGGAGAAGGTCAAAGAGAACTTCCTGCCTCTGCTGTTTTCTGAAATGTCAAGATGTCATATTTTGGATTAGCATGTCCTAAACTCTGTCAGTATCCATGGTATCTACTACCATACTTGGCACAAAGGAGGGCTCACTGAATTTTTATCAGATATATACTTTAAATGTTCAATATAGTTCCTGAGTTTATATCTATCAGTAAGAGTTCAAAAAATAATTCAGCTCTTTCTCACTACAAGGACAGATTTGAAATGCAAAGATGGTTTTCCCACTTCTTAAACCTGGATTAGGCTTTTGAATAAGAATTTGTTGGTTTATGTGTGTTGCATAGAATTATCATATGTGAAAATAGAATTTTCCTCTGACAATATCTTCATATATTCAAAATGCAATGTCGATCCTACATCCATTTTATGTTTTCCTTGTGGTTCTTCTTTTATCATCTTTTTCTCAGCATCCCATATGTATAATAATAGAATTCTTTTCTTATTCGCCTTCATATGACTTCCTGAATCTTCACTCCCTTTAGGAGTACATTTATATTCAGAGGCTCCAATGGTAAATAATTTCAACAGGATAAGGCTCTTTAATCCTATTTTATATCTAAAAGGCATGTTCAACACTATCTTCAGCTATCTCTTGAGAATCCAATGTCCTAAGGTTATACGCCCAAAACTGAGTGGAAATTTTCAAAACCTAGAGTTCAAAGTTAAGTAGCAAATTCAAACAAAGCCCAAAAAGTCCAGCCTGAGACTGATTTGTGTGGCCATAAACAGCAACAAAATCTTCCAGTGGCTATCGATACAGTAACTGTGACTATAGCTTAGTAAACTCACCTTGCTCCTCTGCCTCTAAGCATCTGGGGGCTACTTTTCCTAAACAGAATTTTCAGACAATGTAACAGTCCTCACAATTAAAGCAACAGAATTTTCAAACAATGTAACAGTCCTCACAATTAAAGCAACCCAAGAGTGATAGCAGATATCCCTGTAACTATTCAGTGTCAAAACTGTAGGACACAGTTTTAGGAGAAATTAAGTTGCAATTCAAACTCTGTTACTAAGACAGTAGCAGGGGTAGCCCCTTGTTGGAATCCTACTGAGTACAGCTAATGGCGGAAACTTGAGTCACTACTAGCTAACTTGACCAATATGCCATAGTCAGTGTTTTGTTTTGTTTTCCTAAACCATTTTATTGTCCGTGAAATATGGAGGTGAAGAAATAATCGTGATTTTTTTGGTAGATGTTTTATGAAGTACGTAAACCACTCTTATGCTACTGATTTCCTAAAGTTTCTAGCTAAGAGCTCATTCTGAAGTCACTAATTGATTATGGCACTTTGTATCATTCCTTAGAAGCACGCTAATTGGATTTTTAAAATACTTTTTGGAGAATCGGACCTCTTTTCCTTGTCTTCTTAGGAGGCATATCTGCATGACTATCTGTCATAGCTGAGAGATCTATAAGCTTTTTTATGATCCACTTCACTCTTAGGGATTATTAATCAATTCTCATGTGTAGGTTTTCGTTGAAAACTCTCAGTGCTCTAATGGTAACGGGTTAGTGCAGATGCTTATTTCTGGGTCGTGCATAAAGTTAGAGTTAACACTGTCTGCCCTTCAGAGTAATCTTTACAGATAAATGCAGAAATTATATGCCACAAGAAGACAGTTTTTATTCCTGAAAGTCCAGGATGGCTTGTAAACCAAATGAATGTGAATGAATCTACTGATATCCACTTCCTCCAGTCCTGTAGCCCCTAACCAACACTTAAACTAAAAATAAAATGGAGGCCAGGAAATAAAAACTCAGATAAAATAAATATTTAATAAGGAGACTGGGAAATATAAAATAAGTAACAATGAGATTACAATTCTTTTCAGGCAGGTTTGCTGTAATACTCTAACTTCCAAATATGCACACTTCATTTCCTCAGAAGTGTGAACCATCATAATTAGAGGCAGAAGAAAATATCCCATTGCTGTACTTCTTACCCTAGACATAACAGGTCTCGTTAGCTATTTCTCTCTGAAAGGAGGTTGACTTTAATTATGCATAGCCCGTCTTAAGTTGTCTTCTCGGCTCAAAACCCTCCTGTGGAAAGAACTCTGCTGCCCTCTACCGTCAATAAAAACAGAAGCCACAAACAGAACTGACTTCAGCACTGGTGCTTGAGACAATTGGAGTCCTGGCTCTCAAGAAGGCTAGACAAGTCAACTCCCTTCCTAGGGAGAAGGCCCTTGAAAGGATCCTTAAGCTACAAGTGAACCCTCAACTTAGTTGCCAGATGCAGTCCAAATGTGGAGGGTGCTAAGGCAGGTTTGAAATTCCAAGGCCAAGAAATAAAACAGTTCATCAAGATGGACTGTTTTCTTTCCTAATTGGTCATTCATTCATTACCCAAAATGCTGGTTACAGAAAAACACAAAAATCTACTCCATTCATCTGTTTATTGATTTCCACTGTAATATAAACAGAGCATTGACAGAGGACATGGTACCAGTTTGGTTTTTGTTAGTTTGTGTAAACCTTAGCTCACTGCAGCCTCGAACCCCTGGGCTCAAGCAAGCAATCCTCCAGCCTCAGCCTCTGATGACAAAGGTATACCACCCCAGCCATCCCCAATTTAACTGCTCTAAAGAAAAATAAAGCACAAGAAAGATGGAGACCCTGTCTACATAGATTGGGTAGGGAATGTTCCTCCAAAGAGGTCAAGAAGGAGAGGAAGAAATAATCTGGAGAAAGGACGTTCCTGGCAGAGAAGGAGCAACTGCTAAGGCCCTGTGTAAGAATGTTGGTGGGTGAGTTCGTGTCCTTTGTAGGGACATGGATGAACCTGGAAACCATCATTTTCAGCAAACTGATACAAGAGCAGAAAATCAAACACTGCATGTTCTCACTCATAGGCGGGTGTTGAACAATGAGAACACATGGACACAGGGAGGGGAGCACTACACACTGGGGTCTGTTGGGGGAAAATAGGGGAAGGACAGCGGGGGGTGGGGAGTTGGGGAGAGATAGCATAGGGAGAAATGCCAGATATAGGTGATGGGGAGGAAGGCAGCAAATCACACTGCCATGTGTGTACCTATGCAACAATCTTGCATGTTCTTCACATGTACCCCCAAATCTAAAATGCAATAAAAAAAATCAAAGAAAAAAACAAAAAGAAGAAAAAGAATGTTAGTGGGGCTGTTTTAGGAAGAGCAAGGTTGATAACTGAAGAGTCGTGAATAGGAAAGTAAGAATGAGGCTGGGAAAGTCAGATTATCTCCAGTAGACATATACCATGAGCCACATACACAATTTTAAATTTTTTAGTAGCCACATTTTACAAAATAAAAAGAAATAGATGACATTTATTTTAATGGCATATTTTATCTAACCCAATATATCCGAAATGGTTATCATTTGAATATGTGACCAATATAAGAAATACTAATGAGGTAGTTACTTTTTTTCTGTACTAAATCTCTCTAATTTGCTATGTATCTTACACTTAGAGCACACTTCAGTTTAAACTAGCCACTTGCAAAGTGCTCAACAGTCAAACGTAGATATGGTTACATTTTTTAAAAACTTCTTTGTCCTAGGCGCAGTTGAATGTTCTTTTGCAGTTTAAGTCGATTTTATTACACTGTTAAAGCAAACTAAATATGGCCTGAGAAGGACTCTGTACTTCTGTGTTTGAGTCCTTGTGGACAAACTGCAACCTAACTTAACAGATAGACAAGATTGAAAGTCTAACTTAGGAGTATGCTCCTGTAGCAATCGCTGAGTCTTGGCAAATCCCAGCAGCAATACTTAAACCACTCATACACTGCTGAGTGTTCAAACCATGATCAAATAAGGCAAAAACTGAACTGTAACCAATCCAGCTGTTTCTGTACCTCACTTCCAATTTCTGTATGTCACTCCCCACCCCTTGTTTTGGTCTATAAATTTTTCTGACCAAGAAGCATCCCTAGAATCTCTCTGAATCTGCTGCAGTTCTGGGGGCAGCTGGATTCACAGATCAATCATTGCTCAATTAAACTCCTTTAACGTTAATTTGACTGAAGTTTTTCTTTCAACAACACATACTTTGGAAGTGACTCTTAGTAGTGATCACCAAATGATTTCAATCAAATTCTAGTGAAGAATAAATGAGCAGGAGACCAAGCAGCTCAAAGGAGGCTCCAAGTTCACTTGCAGTCAGCAAGCTGGGCCTCTCTTGGGTTTTGTTTTACTTTGGGGAAGAAAGTGAGTGGAGTTAAGTCAGATATGACCTTGGAAGGTCTAGATAGGAATCGATTCCACCTAGAGCTTAGTAGAGGTCATTTATGGAATGCTGAGGAATGAGGGCCAGAGGTGAACGTGAATGAGTGAGGTCCCCACCTACATAGACACAACACACACACTGCTGCCCCTGATTCAGCCAGGCCCGTTCTCAGAGGCTGTGTGGTGCAGTGGTTGGAACTTCCATGCTGGAACCTGATTTCTGGCTTTGACACTGAACAGCTCTGTGACCTTAAGCAGGGTCCTCAAGCATTTGTGCCTCAGTTTTCTCATTTGCAATGCAAGGTAGTTGTGAGGATTAAATGAATTGATATCAAGTGCTTAGAACAGTGGCCACCGTTTAATCAATGTGCAATCATGTTCTTCCTGTGGGGTATCACTTATCTACCACTGGAACATCTTCTAGGGCCTACCGCTCAACCCAGCCACTGCTTGGTGACAGTCCTACGCAGGCTTCAGTAGGCTTTACCCAGGTATTAGTTACACAGCCTTCCACTTGGGCCAGAGCCCTGTACCTTTTGCTTTCAGTCTTGGGGCTTTGTAGAAGCCACAGCCTGGGATACCCTTGGGAACAGGCTTCGCACTCACAGTTTCTCATACTAGAAATATGAAGGATTTAATCCAATAGACCATCTTTGACCTAGTGGAAAAGGAGACAAAAGACAAATGCCTCCTCTTGTGCCAGTAGATTAGCAGTTCTAAAATGTGTTTTATGAGGTTCTCAGAAGGTCCAGTGGTATTAAGCACCAATTACCTACAGATGAAGCCAACACCTTGTGTAAACTTTCCTTCCTGTTTCTCTCCTGCTATCCTGTACTTCTGCTTTCTGGGACCACATTTCCAAGTAAACTGCATGGAATCCAGCCTTCATCTCAGGCTGTGCTTTCAGAGGAATCCAAGATAAGACACTATTATTTTTTATTTTCTTTGCTGGGTCTTTGAGAAATGCCTATGCAATTTTTCATATAATATATCCGTTTCCATGATGGTCTTGCCCCTTGTCCTTATCTGTGGTATGCCCTATTTCATTCCTTTTGTTGATTCCTTCCCCGGTAGTCTACAAACATCTGCAAACTCTCTGTGTCCTACAGAGACCCTCTCCATGAAGTCACAACCCAGTTTCTTGAAAGAGGACATTGCACTCACTGCCTTCAGCCCTCATTCACTCCATCACCCACTGTACTCTGGCGTCCTTCACCTCTGAAGCCATTCTTAGATTGACCTGTTAAGTGACAACTCCAGTGACCTTAGAAGAAGTAAAGTAGAATCACCAAGCTGTGGCAGGACGAGTTATTCAATAAACTGGAATGTATTCTGCAGAGAGCTTTGTGAATGACAAGAAAAAAATATGGTAACATTAACATGTAATGAGCACTTGTAATATTCTAGGAATGCTACTAAGTGCTTTATGTGCATTCTTAATCTTCAAAACCATCCCATGAAGCATGAATTATTATTATTCCCACTTTGTTTTTGAGAAAATAGATTGAGAGTAAATCAACCGAAAACACACAGCTAGCTAGTGCAGAGCCAGGACTTAGATCTGGATCTGTTGTCTGAGAGGCTGAGCGCTTACTGAGCTCACTGAAACCCTCTTTAACACTCTGACTTTATGTGCTTGACCCCAGCACTAACACTGTCTGTACACCTCAGCACTATGCGATACAGATTTTCTTTAATTAAAAACAGAAGTTAAAATAATCCTATTATATAGAGAAAGAAAGTAAATTTGAGGTTGTATAGGACTTAAGGAGTAAAGGGAAGATGAAAAGTGACTGCTAATGGGTATAGGGTTTCATTTTGGGATGATGAGATTATTCTAAAATTGATTATGGTGTTAGTTGCACAACTGTAACTGTATGAAATGCTAAATACCACTGATTTGTTCACTTTAAACAGATGAATTGCATGGTATGTGAATTACACCTCAACAAAGCTGTTACTAAAAGTGAGGGAGGGGGAATCCTATTAGAGAGATTTAGCTTGCTTATCTGACAATCAAATACAACACATATGCAGTGCAGGAAGCAGTAAATAATGCCCCTGCTCTTTATGAAATTCACACTCAGTTGTTCAAAAAGTGATTCTTGATTTTCACTTGCATGTACTTGTGGGATGCAGAATTTGGGGTTCCAAGAGGTGTTCCCTTTCAGATTATTGTCAGGCACAAGGTCACTGAAAGCCAACAGCTAGAAAGCATGCAAGCAACTGCAGGTGCAACCAGACTCTTCCGATCCTTTTTTTTGAAAAAGGAAGAAAGATCATGAACACCCTGAAAGTAACATCAGATCATCTGAATGCCTACCAGTGACATTAATGGCATTCATTAGGGGACCACATCCAGATGTGTTAGGCAATTTTGATGACCACACTACCTTCCCACATGAGCTCATTGTCCTAACTTGCAAGATAATAATAGCAACAATAATAATTTTTTAAAAAGGACTGGAAGTGCTATTTCATTTCACCACCAGAATGCTGTTCTTTCCCTGACAGTAGATGTTGACTGTTGTGAAACCACATGTTGAAGAAGATGGCTTTCAACTTTGAAAAATTTGGATCCAAAATGAACCTTGGCTCACTAGGGGAGGAGCATCAAGAAAAGAAAGATGAGGGCCGGGCACGGTGGCTCATGCCTGTAATCCCAGCACTTTGGGGAGCCAAGGTGGGTGGATCACAAGGTCAAGAGATCGAGACCATACTGGTCAACATGGTGAAACCCCGTCTCTACTGAAAATAGAAAAACTTAGCTGGGCATGGTGGCGCGTGCCTGTAATCCCAGCTACTCAGGAGGCTGAGGCGGGAGAATTGCCTAAACCCAGTAGGCGGAGGTTGTGGTGAGCCGAGATCACGCCATTGCACTCCAGCCTGTGTAACAACAGCAAAACTCCATCTCGAAAAGAAAGATGACCAGCTGGGCAAAACCATTAACTATATATTTCTGCTGGCCCCATTACTTCAGGATCTTGATTAATTTCTCCCTAAACATCAGACCACAGGTGAATTGGCTGCTTCTCCCCACCTGTGACCTTATTAACTAATGATTTCTCAGAGGTACCTCTCCATCCTAAACCACTTCCCTGTCTAACAATTTTCCTTGTTGTGCACAAAACTAGGGCATACAACAGTACAGAGAGGCTTATGTCAATCTTGTGTGATTGATTTGGAATTTGACTTTTTCCCAGCTCCCTCTTCTCTTCAGCTCACAAAAGAGAATCCTAGAATTATAGGTTGTTTTTTTCATTCTTACCCACTCCAGGGAGAAAGCCTCTCTAAAAGAAGGAAAGAATGCCTTGTAAATCTACATGATAAAGGGCCAGAGATAGGGATACAGGGGAGATTTAGGGAGGGGAAAGCCTGGTACTCTAGGGGTGAAGGGAGGACAAGGGGCTGCAGGGTGAGGATGGAGCAGGGTAAGGAGAGTGGACAAGGAATGAAGGGAGGTTGTGTAGTATGTCTGAGCCCTCTCCTACATTCCTGAGCTTTGAAAGATATCAACCAGGGGCTTGAGCTCACTACTTTTCCTTGGGTCATGAGTCTGATGTTTTTGCTGGACACCTGGCCCTGGGGTGAACCACATGGCTCAAGGATATCAGGGACATGTAGATTCTCCCTGGATGTGCCCAGTAAGAGGACGCCATAGTAGATCTATTCTAAAATGCAATTCGTGGTACATTTAGACACAAAGCAGAGTGTTTTCCAATCCTAAAGCTAACGTATAAATGTGAGCTAAGCAAAGAGAAAATCCAGAGAACCATTCCACTTTACTTAAAGGGAAGCAGATATTCTCACTTGTGTGCAAGAATCTGACTTTCTAAATCAGACAGGACTAGTAACAGTTTGCTTCCTAAAATGCTAAGTAAATTGGTAAAACTTTTAGGATGGTGGTGGGATAAGTGGAAGGAGATATTTTCTTGGAGAAGAGTTTCAGAGTCCTTATTACATAGGAATTCTGTTACATTTTCTGTCCTTCTGTTACATCTTCCATTAAGAAAATCGAGGAAAGAGCTCAGAACCTGGGGAAAGAGAAGGTCTGAGCACAGATCCTTCACTCACTTCCAAGCTGTGGGACTATTCATGGGTGAAAAAGAAAAAAAATGTCACCTGCCTTTCCCATAGCATTATTGCTATATTTAACTTATTTATGTATTTACTCTTATGAATACCTATTATGCATAAAAGAAACAAGAAAAACTAGCTTCTGTTGAGAGCTCCTAAGTAAGGAATGTTAATTATTCTCATTTTATAGATATGCAAGTTGAGTCTCAGAAAACATATGCAAGGTCAAATACCTAGGAAGTGGGAGGGATAGGGTTTAAACCCAGTCTGTCTGCTTTCAGAGTCTCTTTCTTCCAGTGTTCACTGTCCCTTTTAATAAGCAGTGAAGTAGCCTAGTTCTATAGTTCAGCAGATTTTCACTTGAAAATTTCTTCTTTGTCTAATGGAAGTTTGGTATTATAATCAGGAGTACTGTCTCTTTAAACATAATTGTTACAGTGTTGCATTTGCAATATATTTTCCAATAGCTGGCTTTAACATCTTACTGAATTTTTCAAGACTCTATTCAATCTACAACTAGCTAGGACAGTCCTGATGAAAATTCAGGTGGAGCTTTGCCTATCTTATAGCATTTCATACCTAAAAATACACTTAATGAACAAATGGCTTTTCTTAAATTCATCTTGGGTTTTTAATGTGAGTCAACTAACTGTGGAATAATCATATATTTATACAAACTAATTCAGGAATTTCTTCATTGTTCCTTTCCTCATTCTTTTCAGAAAGAAAAGAGAGCATCAGGAGAGAAAAAATGTCCTTATTTGGTCCTTGGTGACAAGCTTTCTTTGTAGGCATATCTGTACACAAGTTTCACGAGTTAAGCATGAGATAAAACTGCTAATAAAAAAAGGTTGATGATATTGTATCAGTTGCTGGGATATTATCTATCTATCTACCAGCAATTCAACTTCAGTTAACAGGCAGGCAAAGTTCAGGTTTCTTTTTCAGATAATTTAAGTATTCCTTTAAAGAGTGAAAACATTCTAATTTAAAGCCCCTGAAGATTTAAAAGAAAAAGGAAGAAAGCAGAAGAACTTTGGAGGACAGGGAAGAAATGCATCAGTAATTTCTGTCAGACAACACTTTCCCAAACTGGCCTGAAAGCCAAAGATGAAATAGAAATTTCTTTATCGAACAAGAAGACAAAAGAGAGCTGACCTTTGATCAAATATCCGTTTGTAGTTTTGACAAGGAAATTTGCATGAAAAAAAAGGTGTGCTGGACACTGACTACATGAATAGTTAAGTTCCAGCAATGTAAGGAAGCCAGAGGTCAAACTTCTTTAAACAGCCTGTCAGATAAAAGCTGGATTTCTTCTGCTATGCATGTGGGAAGTTTTTCAAACTGCAGAGGGTTTTAAGGAGGACAAAGTATTTTTGTCCCATGTTTCAGCACATATTACTTTCCATGTTTTCAGGCGTGGGTTTAAGTCAATAATTTTTCGTCTTACACATGTTAGGGATTGGGATGATGGAGAAAAGCAACATGGTAACATAAACATCAAACCATCGAATTTGCCTTCCATAGTTGTTACAGAAGAACTGATTACAAAGCTCTCCTTTTTCAATTTCCTTCTTTAAAGTGTGATGAGAAGACCAATAACTGTCTTTGAAGTGTTAGCTAAAAAATATTTCTTATATAACAATCTAAGTGAACATAAGAGTGTTTATATGGGAAATCATTATAAGTACAGAAATACAATTATTTTTTCCTTCTTTCAGAGTAAGCTGATAGCTAATAATAAGCTGATGTGTAAGCTGTTAGCTGGTAATAAACCTATTTGTAAAGAGATTCTTAGCACGAAGCCCAGCTGAAGTGCTGAATCAAAATAGTTAAAATGATAACAGTGCAATTCTCTTTCTGATTTCTCACCTTAGTATTCCATTCAATCCAAGTACATAGTCTTTTAAAGACTGTTTCAAGCACATAGCACAAATAGGCATTTAACAGATATTTGCAGAATGGAAGAAATAGGACACTATTGATAGTTGCTTGGGAATGGGAAGCAAACAGCGTTAAGCCTTTGTCCTTCTAATAGACCTCGTCACTAGATGAGATCCATTTTTTATTTAGGGAGGCAAACAAGATTATAGTCAAGTAGATGGGCCTTAGAATCTCACACTTTGGTGCAAATCTCGAATAAACCTTACTAACTTGGTTACCTTGGGTTAATAAATCTCCTAGTTTCTATCACTTAAAATAGAAACAATGGCATCTACCCCTAAGACAGTATGTATGAAGAATGAGGACATAGCAAGTGTTCGGTAAAAGACAGCTAACTTGTTTTTTAATTTTATGAATAATTCCATGTAAGTTCTCCACACAACTTCCTTCATCTTTAGCTCCACCATCTTCTGGGCCATGCCTTGCAATATTTGCATTCATATGTGTATTTTCTGTCAATCTTAACACAAGGGAATCTTCTTTCCCTTGGAATTGTTTATAGATCCTCTTCCCTGCTGGGTGTACCACAGCACCAACCTCAGCTGACACAGATGGCTCTGCCTGTCACAGTTTTATGTGTCATGAAGTGACTTTTCCCTGGAAAGAGACTCTAATGCTAGTGCTAATTTTCCAGAAGACACTTAGTAGTTATCTCACGCTGATGCCATCTTGGCTAATTATCAGGAGCTAAAATAACTAGCTCCTAATTATTGGTTTATCTCTGCCACAAACTTACATATACAAAGCTCTTTTTCTTTAATATTCCCTCAGGAAGACATAAGATGCCTTAAAAGAATCTTTCAGTGTGTGATAACTGGTTTCTTCAAATCGCCTTAGGCTTTTTTTCCTTCTCTTTGTCTACTAAATTCAAGAAGTCAAAAAGGAAGAAAGCAGGGAAATGGAATCTGAAATTAGATTTAGAGATCTAGGCCTGCAGCTCTCCGTGAAATATTTATTTCATTACTTATTCTTGGAAGGAAGCTTGTTAACCTAGTGTTTGTGAAACTTAGCAATTCATAATTTAGGAGTCCAGATAAGCTGATCTTACAAAGACCAACACGTGGCATAGAGGAATAGGAAAACTACTTGAATGTGTTTCCTTGATTTTAACCAAGAGAGTGAAAAACTGTGATATCTGGTCTGTTTTCAACAATTTTTCCCATCTATGCACTTCTTTTTATATGTTGAAGACTACGCAAAATATAGCTCTTGTAAGTATCAATAAGATCCTTAGAATTATGGTTTCACTGAAGAACTAGAATTGATCACAACTGGTAAATGTTGCTCTTTACGGCCAAACTAAAAAATTCTTAGAAACACCAATTTCTGCAGTGCCTAATGATTTTGAACTGAGACATAAACTGTTCTAGAAAATAACTCTGGATCAATGATTCTAAACATAGCACAAATACTCCAGCATCTCTTAATGTGAAACAAACAAGAAGAAACTAAAATAAACTGTGTGCCATCAGTACATTTGCCCTGACATGTCTGCTGCAGGTTTTGAGGACTTTAAAAAAAAAAATCATTCAGATAAAATTTACATACCAAAATGTTCACACTTACAGAAGTGTATAACTTGGTGGTTTTTAGCATGATCATGGAGTTAAGCAGCTTTCACCACTATCTAATTTTAGAACATTTTCATCACCTCAAAAAGTGTTATTTTTAAGATTGTTTTGACTATTCTGGGTCCCTTACATTTTCATATAAATTTTAGGATCTTTTTGTCCATTTCTGCATAAGTAGCAGCTGGAATTTTGATATTGCTTAGGTTGAATTTGTGTATCAATTTGGCACATACTGCCATCTTAACAATATTAAATCTACTGATCCATGAACATGGGATGGCATCCATTTATTGAGGTCTTAATTTCTTCAAAAAATGTTACAGTTTTCAGTGATAGGTTTTACACTTCTTTCATTACATTTATTCTTAAGTATTTTGTTCTTTTTTATACTATTGTAAATGTAATTGTTTTCTTAACTTTATTTTAGAATTGTTCCTTGCTAGTGTCTAGAAATACAATTGATTTTTTACTGACCTTGTATCCTTCAACCTTCCTGACCTCACTAGATCCAATAATTTTTAGTGAATTCCTTCTGATTTTTTATCAGTAAGATCATGTGATCTGAAAATGTATATACCTTTTCTTTCTTTCTTTCCAATATATATATATATATCTTTTTTTTTTTTTTTTTTTTTTTTTTTTTGATACAGAGTTTCTCTCTTGTTACCCAGGCTGGAGTGCAATGGCGTGATCTCAGCTCACCACAACCTCCACCTTCTGGGTTCAAGCAATTCTCCTGCCTCAGCCTCCCAAGTAGCTAGGATTACAGCCATGCACCACTATGCCCAGCAAATTTTTGTATTTTTAGTAGAGACGGGGTTTCACCATGTTGACCAGGATGGTCTTGATCTCTTGACCTCGTGATCCACCCGCCTCAGCCTCTCAAAGTGCTAAGATTATAGGCGTGAGCTAGCATGCCTGGTCTAACTTATATGTCTTTTATATCTTCTTCTTGCCTAATTGCTCTTACTAGAACCTCCAGATGATGTTGAATAAAGTTATCAAGAGCAGAAACCCTTATCATGTTCCTAATCTTAGCGGAAACTCTTTCTGACTTCTACCATTAAGTATAGTGTTAGGTGCAGGTTTTTTATAGATAGGATTGAGGAGTTTAGGGAAATTCCCTCTACCTCTAGTTTATGTAGTGTTTTATCAAGAAAGGGTGTCAGGTTTTGTCAAATGATTTTTTTTTTAATCTGTTAAGATGATTATGTAAGTTTTGTCCTTCTACTAATATGGTATATTACATTGATTTTCTTGTGTTAAATTAAGCTCTGTACCTGAGACAAATCACACTTTGTTGTGGCTTATAATCCCTTTATGTTTCTGGATTTAGTTTGCTCGTACTTTGTTGGTTATTTTTGCATGTATAGTCATAAGAGATAATGGCCTGTAGTTTTCCTGTCATAACTGTCTGATTTTGGTATAAGGATAGCACTGACCACATAGAATGATTTGGGAAGTGTTCCCTCATCTCTATTTTTTTGGAACAGTTTATGAGTGCTTGGTAATAATTATTCCTTCATAATTGGTAAATTCTACCATTGAAGCTGTATGAGCCTGGCTTTTGTATAATAATTTTTTTATTTTTAAATTTTGTGGATATGTAGGAGGTGTATATATTTATGAAGTACATATTTTAGTACAGTAAATATTATGCATGCAAGGCATAATAATCACATCATGAAAACTTGGGTATCCCTTCCCTCAGGTATTTATCCTTTGTGTTACAAACAATACAATTACACTCTGTTAGTTGTTTTAAAATGTACAGCTGAATTATTGACTATAGTCCTTCTGTTGGGTAATCAAATGCTGGATCTTATTCATTCTTTCTAATATTTTTGTGCCTATTAACCATCCCCACTTCACTCTCCAGCCCCCCACTGTCCTTCTCAGGCTCTGGTAACCATCCTTCTATTCTGTATCTGCATGAGTTCAATTGCTTTGATTTTTAGATTCTATAAATGAGAACATGTGATGTTTTTCTTTCTGTGCTTGGCTTATTTCACTTAACATAATGACCTCCACTTCCATTGATGTCATTGTAAATGACAGAATCTCATTTTCTTTTTCATGCTGAATACTTCATTGTGTATATGTACCACATTTTCTTTGTCCATTTACCTGTGGATGGACACATGGGTTGCTTCCAAATCTTGGCTATTGTGAATACTGCTGCAACAGACACAGGAGTGCAGATATTTTCTGATATACTGATTTCCTTTCTTTTGGGTATATACCCAAGAGGGGGATTGCTGGATTATATGGTAGCTCTATTTTTAGTTTCTTGAGGAACCTTCAAATAGTTCTCCATAGCAGTGTCACCAGTTTGCATTCTCACCAACAGTGTACAAAGGTTCCCTTTTCTCCACATTCTTTCCAGCATTTGTTATTGCTTGATTTTTAGATGAAAGCCATTTTCACTGGTAGGGGACTATGTCTCGTTGTAGTTTTGATTTGCACTTCTCTGATGATCAGTGACGTTGAATACTTTTTCATATGCCTATTTGCCATTTGTGTGTCTTCTTTTGAGAAATATCTATTTACATATTTTGCCCATTTTTAATCAGATAATAAATTTTTTCCTACATAGTTTGGGCTCCTAATATATTCTTGTTATTAATTCCTTGTTAGATACATAGTTTGCAAGAATTTTATCTCATTTTATGGCTTGTCTCTTTACATTGTTGATGGTTTCCTTTGCTGTGAAGATTTTTCAATTTAATTTGATCCCTGATGTCCGTTTTTGCTTGAGTTGCCTGTTCTTGTGGGGTATTACTCAAGAAAGTTTTGCCTAGACAAATGTCCGGCAGAGTTTTCTAATATGTTCTTGTAGCAGTTTCAATAGTTTGAGATCTTAAACTTAACTCTTTAATCCATTATGATTTGATTTTTGTATAAGGCAAGAGATAAGGATCACATTTCATTCTTCTGCATATGGATATTCAATTTTCCCAGCACCACTTATTGAAGACATTGACTTTCCCCTAATGTATATAAAAAGCTATTAGGTCAATTTGTTCTATAGTGCAGATTAAGTTCAATGTTTCTTTGTTGGTTACCTGGCTGGGAAATCTGTCCAATGCTTAAAGTGGGGTGTTAAAGTCTCCAGTTATTATTGTATTGGGATCTGTTCTCTCTCTAGCCCTAATAATATTTGCTTTATATATCTGGGCATGTCAGTGTTGGGAGCATATATATTTACAATTGTTATATCCTCTTGCTGAATTGACCCCTTCATTTCTATATAATGACCTCCTTTGTCTCTTACATTTTTTGTCTTGAAATCTATTTTATCTAAGTATAACTACTCCTGCTCTTTTTTGGTTGCCATTGGCATGGAATATCTTTTTCCATTCCTTTATTTTTAGTCTATGTGTGTTTTTATAGGTGACATGTTTTTCTTGTAGGCAGTGGATCATAGGTTCTTGTTTTTTCATCCATTCATCCAGTCTATGTCTTTTGATTGGAGAGTTTTTCCTTTTACATTCCATGTTATTGTTGTTAAGTAGAAACTTACCCCTGCCATTTTGTGGTTTGTTTTCTGGTTGTTTTGTGGTTTTCTCTGCCTTCTTTTGTCTCTTCCTGTCTTCCTTTTAGTGAAGGTGATTTTCTCTGGTAATATGCTTCAATTTCTTGCTTTTTAATTTTGTATATCGATTTTATGTTTTTTTGTTTTGAGATTACCATGAGCCAGGCAAATACTATCTTAAAACCCATTATTTTAAACTGATTACAACTTAGCACTGATTGCACAAATAAATAAACATGCAAAAAGAAAACTGCTAGGTTAACTTCATCCCCCACTACTTTTTAATATTTTGTTGTTTCTCTTTATGTCTTATTTTACTGTCTATGCCTTGAAAAATTATTGTTACTATTTTTGATTGGTTCACCATTTAATCTTTCTACTTAAGAAAAGTTTACACACCATAACTACAGTGTTGTAATATTCTGTGTTTTTCTGTGTGCTTACTATTACCAATGAGTTTTGTACCTTCAGAATACTTCTTCTTGTTCATTAATGTTCTTTTCTTTCAGATTGAGGAACTCCCTTGAGCATTTCCAGTAGGATAGGTCTGGTGTTGATAAAATTTCTCAGTTTTTGTTTGTCTGGAAAGTCTTTATTTCTCTATCACACTTAAAGAATAATATTTTATGTTAAAAGTTTGTTGTTGTTTTTTTCCTTCAGCTCTTTAAATATATCATTCCATTCTCTCCTGGCCTGTAAGATTTCTACTGAAAAATCTGCTGCCAGATGTATTGGAGCTCCATTATATATTATTTGTTTCTTTTCTCTTGCTGCTTTTAGGATCCTTTATCCTTGACCTTTGGTAGTTTGATTATTAAATGCCTGTAGGTAGTCTTCTTTGGGTTAAATCTGCTTGGTATTCTATAACGCTCTTGTACTTGAATGTTGATATCTTTCTCTAGGTTTGGAAATTTCTCTGATTGTATACCTTTGAATCAAGTTACTACCCCATCTCTTTCTCTACCTCTTCTTTAAGGCCAGTAACTTAAATTTGCCCCTTTTGAGGCTGTTTTCCAAATCTTGTAAGCTTGCTTTATTTATTTTTTCTTCTAACTCCTCTGACTGTGTATTTTCGAATACTCTATCTTCAAGCTCACAAATTCTTTTTTCTGCTTGATCAATTCTGTTATTAAGAAATTCAGTGCATTCTTCAGCATGTCAATTGCATTTTTCAACTCTAGAATTTCTACTTGATTCTTAAATTGCTTTAATCTCTTTGTTAAATTTATCTGATAGAATTCTGAATGATTTCTCTGTGTTTTAATTTCTTTGAGTTTTCTCAAAACAGCTATTTTGAATTTTTCTGTCTGAAGTGTCATGTCCCTGTTTCTCCAGGATTGGTTCCTGGTGCCTTTTATTTGGTGAGGTTATGTTTTCCTCGATGGTGGTAATGCTTATAGATGTTTTGTCAGTGTCTGGGCATCACAGTTAGGTATTTATTATAGTCTTCAGTCTGGGCATGTTTGTGTCTGTCCTTCTTGGGAAGGCTTTTTAGGTGTTCGAAGGGACATGGGCCCTAAGACCAATAACACTATGGTTTTTGCAGTCTTGAGAGGTATTGCTCTGGTGGTCTCAGATAAGACCCAGAAAAAGTTTCTGGATTACCAGGCAGAGACTCTTATTCATTTTCTTTACTTTTTCCCAAACAAATGGAATCTCTCACTCTGTAATGAGCCATCTGAAACTGGAGATGTGGTGATGCAAGCACTTCTGTGGCCACCACCACTAGGCACACTGTGTCAGACCTGAATCCAGCACAACACTGGCCCTTGCCCAAGATCCTTCCCTTCAGGGCTGACAAGTTCGCCCAGGCCCTGGGTGTATCCAGAAATGCTGTCTGAGAGCCAGAGATTGGAGTCAAAACCTTAACAATTTACGTGCTAAGTCTGATAGCAAGAAACTCGCTTTTTGACAAAATATAATAGTGTTTTAATTTATTTTATTTTTGTTTGTTTGTTTTAGATGGAGTCTCACTTTGTTGCCCAGACTGGAGTGCAGTGGTGTGTTATCAGTTCACTACAACCTCTGCCTCCTCGATTCAAGTAATTCTTCTACCTCAGCCTCCCCAGTAGCTGGGATTACAAGCACACACCACCATACCTAGCTAATGTTTGCATTTTTAGTAGAAATGAGGTTGTACCATGTTGGCCAGGCTGGTCTCAAACTTCTGACCTCAGGTGATCCACCTGTCTCAGCTTCCCAAAGTGCTGGGATTACAGGCATGAGGCACTGTGCCTGCCCAATTTCTTTATTTTTCAAGAATAATTTTGTAAGATAAAGCATTCTTGGTTGATAGTATTTTCGTACTTTGAGCATGTCATCTGCTGCCTTCTGACCTTCACAGTTCCTAAGAAATCAGCTATTAATCTTATTGAAATTATTGCATATGATGAATCACTTTTCTCTTGCAACTTTAAAGACTTTCTTTGGCCTTGGCTTTTGACAGTTTCGTTATAATGTGCCAAGTGTAGATTTATTTGAGTTTACTCTACAGGGTTTTTTTGAGTTCTAAGATATACAGATTAACATTCTTCATCAAATATGTATGTTTTCAGCCATATTTCTTCAAAAAATTTTTTCTACTTTCTCTTCTCTCTTTTAGGACCTCCCATTGTGCATATATTGGTAATATATGATGGTGTAATATGGTTCTCCAAGGCTCTGTTAATCTTATTTTGTTCTTTTTGGCTTCCCTTTTTTGACTGGATAATCTCAATTGACTTATCTCCCAGTTTTTGAGTCTTTATCCTAATAGAATGTATCTGCTGTTAAGCTCTTGTAGTGAATTTTTTATTTCTGCCAATATACTTTTCAACTCCAGAATTTCTATTTGTTTTTTCTTTATATTTTCTGATTTCCCTATTGACAATCTGTTAGACATTATACACATACTTTCTTAAAAGTCTTTACTTATTGTGTTCTTTAGTTCTTCAGATGAGCAAGTTTAGTTTTTGTATAGGCTCCCTCAGGGACAGTCTTTTTTGACTGATTTTTTTTCTCTCATGTGTAAAGTTCATATTTTTCTGTTTGTTTATATTTCTCATATATTTTTTCTGTAAACTAGATATTTTAAATGTAATACGGCCACTCTTATAATCAGATTCACCTTCTTAAGGTTTCTTTTTAGTATTGTTGTTCTTACTGTTGTTGCCATTTGTTTATTTAGTGACGTTCCTAAGTGACTACTTTACGGTTTGTATTCTTTGTTACATATGGCTACTGAAGTCTCAGTTTGGTTAACTTTGTAGTCAATGATTGGCTAGAGATTTTCTTAAATGCCTTGAACAAATAAATCTCCCAGCCCTGGCTGATTGGCTTTGTGAACCTATTTAGTCATGCCTTCAATATTCTGGGACATTTTACCTTCCTGCTTTAGCTTTCACTTCCTGCTTGATTTGGGCCTCAAGATCTGCTAGAGATAAGAGATAAAGGCCTTCTCTAGTCCTTTGTTGGCCTGCATACAGCCATGTACATGCATGTGGTCTTCTAGATTCCCTGGAGTATATTAGAGCTGTTCAAAACTCCCCAAGGGGTTTCATTCTAATGCTTTTCCTTTTCAGTTTTTTTGTTAGCCTTTTGTTTGCCCCAACTGATATCCTCACCTCTGGCAGCTATGATGTTAAACAATGACTGCTGATTGTTTTCAGCAGATGCCCTAGGGAAAAGGCTGTTTGCACTGAGAAAGCTCTGAGTCAGATCAAATAAATATGAGCTCTGTAAGTGGGGCATTTCCAAGGAGTTGCCAAACAGGTAAAATTGGAAAATTCTTTAGAAATGATGCTTTTGGGGAGCTCTAAACTCACTCTGTCCTCTCTAGTGGCTGCTACCCTAATTGTGAGGTTGTTGGTTCTCAAGGCTGCCATAAAATTGGGGTAAACATGGTGGGTATAGGGAATGTTAAAAATGCCACAAAACTCCCTGTTCTTACTTAGTGTCAGCCATTCTTCTTTAAAAATGTTCCTTGGATTGTTGCAAAGGAACATTAATTAATTTTATTAATTAATTTCCAGAGTTCCATTTTGAAAAAGTTGATTTTGACAACTTTTTGTCAGTGTTCTCATTGCTTTTACAGATAAGCAGATTTTCAGAGGCCCTTCCTCTTCACTGATCTGTAAGTTCTTCATGTAGTTATTTTTACATAGATATTGAAGTAACTATGTTGGATTATAGTATGCCATGCAGGTGCCCCTAATTTGGTCTCAGTTCAGTTGACCCAACACATACATTCACAGAACCAACAAAGGAAGTGATTCATGAGGACCCAGACCCTGCTCTGACCACTTCTTATTGGATTCAGAAAAGACTCAGTTGTGAGTAGAAAGCTTAGTGACTTCCAATGATTTTATAGCAGGGAAAGTTTCCAGAGGCCTCCTAATACTAGATCTGGTACTTCCATGGGCAGAGTGTTCTTCGGCTAACTTAAATAGAGCTAGCAAGATTGTCAACACCCTAAGCGTTCAATCACTGGCACATGATGAGTTTCTGTGGCTGTGTTTCTAATAAGAATTTTTATTTAAAAAAAAAAAAAAAGAAATTCCTTTTCCCAAGTATCTGGGGAAAAGATACAAATTCTAACTCAAGGAATTAGGCATTTTTGAAGAGTAAGAATATATTTTGTCCTCAGATAGAGTGTAAGGACAGTGATTCTGAGGAGCTGTTAATTTAAATTGTTCTGGAGACATTTGTAAAGAACATAAAGTAAAATGTTAATACTGAGATACTGTTCAAGGGTCAACTTTAAAGTTTTTCCGAAAATTAACATGAGACATTTAGGTTTTCTCTAAGGTAAAAATATATGTCATGCATTTACAATCAACCACAAGTTTCTTAAAGAATAGCCAGCTTTTTTTTTTTTTTTTTTTTTCTCTTTCAAGTGGAGCACAAAGCAAATGGCCAGAATGACTGGGGGAAAAGGGAGTAAGACACAAAGTGGGAGCATTCACAGTTCAAAAAAGGAATAGTAAAATAGATCTATTGGAATGCATGACAAAGACCGGAATAGCCAGAAAGGGTTATAAATTACTGTACACAGATCACTGTCACTGAAGAATCCATTGATTGCAAAATATGAAAATTTCTGAAATAGAAAGCTGAGTAATATATTTCTAAGTTGGGAAAATGGGTGCCAGCTTCCCAAAGAGGAAAATATTTAAGAACAGAGCAGCATCTCTGCCTTATTTATTTATATTTGGTTGTTATAGAAAATAACGAGGAAGGAATAAGTTGAATTCAGATGGTCGTATTCAGAGCTAAGATAAAACGAACCATTATAAGAGATGAAGCGGCATCATCAGAGATATGTGGTCCCAAAGAGTGAGAGACTAAGTGGAAGGACACCTGGTTATGCTTTTCTAACTTCTGATCCAGGATCTATTACCACACTCTAATTATAGAGCACATTGCCAAAGGTTGAAGAAATACAGCTGTTGGAGTTATTTGGAATAAGAGTGTAAGTAGTCAAGTGCAATGCTATTTACCAAGAAGCATATTGTATTTCTTTCTTTTCTTTTTTTTTTTTTTCTTGAGATGGAGTTTCGCTCTTGTTACCCAGGCTGGAGTGCAATGGCGCGATCTTGGCTCACCGCAACCTCTGCCTCCTGGGTTCAGGCAATTCTCCTGCCTCAGCCTCCTGAGTAGCTGGGATTACAGGCATGCGCCACCATGCCCAGCTAATTTTTCTATTTTTGGTAGAGACGGGGTTTCACCATGTTGACCAGGATGGTCTCGATCTCCTCACCTCGTGATCCACCTGCCTCGGCCTCCCAAAGTGCTGGGATTATAGGCTTGAGCCACCGCGCCCGGCCGCATATTGTATTTCTTAATGCCATGAAACTAAAACACAGCCGCTAAGAAACAGACACATTTTTATAAGCCCAGATGGCCTTTTCCTCTCTTTTCACCCTGACTTTTCTCTTCACGTTGCTGGGAACCTGCCCTCTTGTCTTTCTACCAGATTATTTTTCAAATATGCTGGATATTGATCTGTGCGTTGTGTTCTCTCCTTTTGCTTTCTACTCCTTTTATCCCTTTCATAATTTTTTTTTTTTTTTTTTTTTTTTTTTTGAGACTGAGTTTCGCTCTTGTTACCCAGGCTGGAGTGCAATGGCGCGATCTCGGCTCACCGCAACCTCCGCCTCCTGGGTTCAGGCAATTCTCCTGCCTCAGCCTCCTGAGTAGCTGGGATTACAGGCACGTGCCACCATGCCCAGCTAATTTTTTGTATTTTTAGTAGAGACGGGGTTTCACCATGTTGATCAGGATGGTCTCGATCTCTCGACCTCGTGATTCCCCCGCCTCGGCCTCCCAAAGTACTGGGATTACAGGCTTGAGCCACCGCGCCCGGCCCTCATAATTTTAAATATATTCAATTTACTGTCTCCATCATATTAGAGGTTTATCAGAAGTCCTTATGGTTCTAATCTTACAGTTTTATTTATGTTGTTGTTTTTGTTTATCTGTTTGCTGATTCTTGCTCCAAGGTGGCTAATTTTCTCTTGTGTTTTGTTATGTATGACTGTGCATTTTTTTTAAATAGGGCTTGTTTTGTGCATGTGTATGTAAATTCCAAATGGCCTGGGTAACTGGAGTGTCCTTCCAGGGTGGATTTTATGTTCGCTTCCGAGGCAAGGGCCATACCAGTTTCTGTTATTTTCTTAGCAGGTGGGAGGAGGTAAGGACAGGGGAGTTATAGATTCCATTCCACTTGAGTAGTTACAATTTGAATATAAGTCACAAAAGGGTGCAAGTTCAAACCTTTGAGTTGTGTCATGAAATGATTTTTTAATGTAATTTTGCATTTTTAGTTATGAATACATAATAGTTGTTCATATTTATGGGGTATATGTTATATTTTTGATACAAACATGCAGTGTGTAATAACCAATCAAGGTAATTGGGGAATCCATCACCTCAAGCATTCATTATTTCTTTGTGTTAGGAACATTGCAGTTTCACATTTTGATTTATTTTGAAATATGCAATAAATTATTGTTAACTACAGTCACTGTATTGTGCTACTTAACACTAGATTTTATTCTTTCTATCTAACTGTGTTTTTGTACCTATTAACCATTCTCTCCTTATCCCTCTCTCCTGACTACCCTCCCAGCCTCTGCTAACTATCATTGTACTTTCTCAAGAAATTTTCATTTAACTGTTTCCCATGCAAAGTAAAGATAAAGAATTTTCACACATTGCTGGCAGGATCATAAAATGATGCTGCCATTTTGAAAAAAAGGTTGGCAATTCATTAAAAAGTTAAACAAAGGGTTTCCTTATGACCCAGAAATTCTGTTCCTAGATATATACCTGTGGTAAATGAAAATGATCAACTGTAACTGAATGTTTATAGCAGCAGTATTTATAATAGCCAAAAAGTGGAAACAATCCAAATGTCCATCACCTGGTAAATGGATCAATAAAATGTAGTATATCCAAATAGTGGAATATTATCTGACATAAAAGGAATTAACCATTGATATATGCCACAATATGAATGAACCTTGAAACCTTGTGCTAAATGAAAGAAACCAGCTCCAAAGGCCATGTTGTATAATTCCACTTGTTTGGGATCTTCAGAATAGGCAAGTCCATACAGACTGAAAATTGAATAGGGAGTGACTACTAAAGGATACCAAGTTTCTTTTAAGGATGATGAAAAGGTTCTGGGATTAGACAGTGGTGATGTTTGCACAACTCTGTGAATATACTAAAAACCACATTTTAAAAGAGTGAACCTTTTGGTATGTGAATTATGTTTCTCTAAAGCTGTTTAAAAAATTATACACACTAGACTGTATTAAAGGTGAGGATAAAAATAGACAACTCCACAATTTTAAACACCCCTGGAAACAATTTAATATACTTCCTTCTTGCATTTTATAATGTGTATATTTTATTACTTATGATCAGCATATAAATTTAACTTTTGTTAATTTTCACTTTTTAACTTTTTAAGTTCTGATTTTTTTTATTTCACATAAGTCTTAAGCATTTTTTTTTTCAGTTTGCTTCCTAGTCTTGGTAACTATCTTCAACAATAACCACTTAATTTCAGCAAGTGGATGTACCACATTTTATTTAACAGTTCCTCTATTTGTTACTTGATCTCTTTTTATTTCTTTGCTGTAATAAAAAACACAATAATAAGTATCTTTATGTGCAGAGCTTTTTATCAGTTATTTCCTTAGAGCAGATTTTAAAGAGCAAATTGTTAATGCTGTGTGAAAGGTTATGAACATTTCCTGATGCTTGGGTAATATTGTCAAATTTTATTCCAAAGGAGTTTTTCTATTTCATCCTTTGGGATGAAACACATTCCACTAAGTGTTATATAATTGAGTAACTTCATTACCACTAACATCATATCCAGAGAATTTTCTGCAGACCGTATGTGTGAAAATTCATCCCAGACCTTTGAGAGGTTGACTGTGTGCCATTGAGTGGGCAGACATGAAATTGGTTATGAACAGGTGAATTGCATGACTCATTACCCAAGCCTCTCTGTCTCTTCTTTAATTAATCAAAAACTATTTACAAGAATGATGTTGCAGAGGAACCCATCACTTGCAGAGCAAAAAAAGGCACATTATACCAGGAGTTAGGAAAGGATGGAGGATAAGGTTGAGGACCAGCAAGGAAAACAGATCAGACTGTCATTTCAGGGCAAGAGCCCGATCCCAGGGGCCTGGGGACTTCCCATCATGGCAATACCCTATATGGCTTCCTGTCTGAGCATTGAAATAATCAGAATGCAAGCTTATTTTCTGAGACCTACTCTTTATAAAAGGTCTGTAATTGCTGAGGGAACCACGTTCCTTTGTGCCAGTTCCCTGCAGATTTTGGAAGCCACTCACCCAACCCTAACCAAGAGTTCATCAAGCTTTTCATAAAGGAGAGTTTTGTCATTGATTTGAGTATTCCACCTGACCATACACATCATGTGCTGGCTTACAAGCCTCTTTGAACCTAAAAAAGGAACGATTTTCTTACTTATTTCAATGCAGAACTGAGTCTAAGACCCAATTCTAGGTGGTCCACAAACAAATGGTGGTGTCAACTAGAACAACTGGCATCTTTTGCAACATGAGCTCTCCGGGAGAGAAGCTTAAGGCAAATCACCAACTGGCATAGCATTCTGATTTCTGACAGGTGTATGAATCACAGTGTTTCATTTCCACATGCCCACACTCTCACTTCACTCTTGCTTACATAACTGATGCACTTAGTTCATAGTTCACGTCGGTAGGTGTAATCTCCAGGGTAGATTCCGTTAGAGTTTTGATTGACAGATCTCTAAAGTAGTTACATGCTCATGTGGCTTTCAGACTCGTTCTAGGATGAGTCTGCATTTCTTCCATAAATGTGAAAGTGGTTGTCTTACACCACTGCTTTCTTTTTCTTAGTTTCAAAGGTCTGAGGGCTATATTTTTCTTGCCATCACAGCTTTTGGGGAAGGTTCCTATAATTTATCCATAGTATCTTTGAATGTAGGGTATCTTGTTTATCATTTTTCATGTTTTCAGAATCCACTTTGACTTTACATCTTTGAATATATTCATTTGAGAGTCTCCTCCTGCAATCCTGTTCTGTAGCTTTTTTTTTTTTCCATTCAATTCAACTGTTTTACATCCATCTGCAAACATGGAATCATTTCCTGCTACTAATATTGAAATGGCAAATCAGGCCAGGCACAATGGTTCACGCCTGTAATCCTAACACTTTGAGAGGCTGAGGTAGGCATATTGCTACCTCAGGAGTTCTAGATTAGCTCAGGAGTTTGAGACCAGCCTGGGCAACACGGTGAAACACTGTTTCTACTAAAAACACAAAAAAATAGCTGGACATGATGGCATGCACCTGTAATCCAAGCTATAGGGAGACTGAAGCACGAGAATCACTTGAACCCAGGAGGCAGAGGTTGCAGTGCACAGGGTTAATTTATTCAACAGTTTGTTGTTGTTGCTGTTTGGGTTTTTTTTTTCTTTTTTTTCTTTTTTTTTTTTTTTTTTTTTTGAGACAGTCTTGCTGTGTCTCCCAGGCTGGAGTACAGTGGTGCAATTTTGACTCACTGCAACCTCTGCCTCCCAGGTTCAAGCAATTGTCCTGCCTCAGCCTCCAGAGTAGCTGGGATTACAGGCATGAGGCACCACTCCTGGCTAATTTTTTGTATTTTTAGTAGAGACAGAGTTTCACCATGTTGGCCATACTGGTCTTGATCTCCTGACCTCATGATCTACCTGCCTCAGCCTCCCAAAGTGCTGGGATTACAGGCGTGAGCCACTGCTCGCAGCCAACAGTTTTTTTGTTTTTTTTTTTTTTAATTGAGTACTTCCTATATTTCCTTCACTCTGCTGAACCAGTAGCAAACAAAAATAAATTGTCTCCTCATCTTCATGAACTTACAGACAAGTTGAAGTGCCAGAAGAGCAAATAAGGACAAGAATTTTAAAAACAACCACAAAATTATAACTGCCATAAATGCTCTGCAGGAAGGTTTGTGGTGCTGGGAGGGTGTATGAGCAGAGGATATGACCTGGTCAGGGAAACTTTTTCTGAGAAAGTGGCACTGCCCTGGGATGTGAAATATAAATAGGTTTACTCATGTGAATGAGGAGGCAAAGGTAAGATGTTCGAGGTAGAGGAAACAGCATGTACAAGCTTTGTCGTAGAAGCTGAAAGTGTCCAAGATTCTGAAGAAAAGCCAGTTTGGCTGAGGTATGTGGAGGAAATCAGGAGCATGGAAGGAGATGAGTTTGGTGAGGAAAGCAGTGGCCATATTAATATTTGTCTTCATCCTAGGAACAGTTACATTAATTTCAATTATTACTGTCTTAGAGCTGCAAATGTTGATAATATATAACCATTAGAATCATTATCTAAGCTATTGATTTTGCAGTATCCAAGAGCAAATTTGAATTTAAAACCCCATATGGACTAAAGCTGTTACAGGTGTTGTATACTTGCTGTTTGCATATGATTTTTCTTGCATTTGCAATTGAAAATATTATTTTTAAGTACACAATAGTTTTCTGATTTTATATTTCCCCTACCTAATCTTTAATTGTAGTGGTACCTAGCATAGTGCTTCGTGCTTAGTTGATGCTCAGTAAATGCTTGCAAAATAGTGAGAAAAAGAGTGAGTTTGAGGATGCAATGTGAAGAAATCAAGAAAGCCATGCTCATATCTTCATCCACAAATTCATTTATAATACAATGAAAGATAAAAAGAGTGGAGCTATGAACACTGTTTCGAATTCAAGTTCATTGCTCTCTGAATCATTGCTACTTCTGCAATTGACTTCTGCATTCTAAAATGACTCCTTCTCTTTTCACATTCACTGTATAGCTGTTATATGGTCCAGGGGTTGACTGATGGAATCAGAGTAGACAGTACACCAATCTGTTTCAAAGATGTCTCTTGTCATGGGAATGTGAGAGTGTGAAACATCAAGCAGCATTGCAATAGATCACTCACCCCTGTGTTGAAGATAACTGTTTCCCCAGAGTAGTGGGAAGCTTTATAATAACTTGGCTAAAACCTGTGAATCTAGTTAAGCTCATTTCAGTGCTACAGACTTTCAGGGAGTGGTTTCTGTGTGCAAGACACTCCCTATGTAAGCAGAGAGATACAAAGGTGAATGTGCTGTAACTCCAGCCCTTTTGAGGAACTCACAATTTCATGCACAAGCATAACTCTAATTCAAAGCAGATGTGATACTTGCTATAGAAATTAGGCACTTGAAGAGCTTTGGTAATGAATGGGAAAGAGCTCTAGTTGTAGATAAGGATGGTGTCTTAGTCTCAATTCACATACATTTTGACCAAATTCTTTTACTCAGTAACATTCATTGAGTCCTAATATTTGTGTTTGGTCCTGGAATTAAAAGGATAAGACATTTCTAGCCCTGGAGGAGCTCACAGCCTTGTGATGAAAACATATGAATAGATACATATTTGACTATGATAAAATGTGGCAACTATTAATCCAATATCATAGTTATGTGCATAATTTTAAGGAAGCACAGAGGGGAAAGCCTGGAGCACAGTGTGGAACTGAGACCATTTTTCAGTGGAGCTGGCAGGAGCTGGGTCCTAAAGGATGAGTTGGCAAGGGACAGGTCAGGTCAGGGAGGAAGGACGCTGAAGACAGTGGAAAGAAAGTGTGCAAGACTTAAAAGGAAGTAAAAGCTTACCATGTCCAGGGAATGACTAGTCATTCTAAACTCAAAAAGTAGAGTGTATATAAAGTACGTAGAAAGAGATGCTAGACAGACAATTTGCTAAGAGGAATCTTATAACCTCCCTTAGGGAGTTTAGACATTATCTTATAGGGCACCTATGAATCAGAGAAAATTGTAGGCAGTGGCATGATCTAATCCATATTGTAGAGGATGCATGGAAGAGAGGAAGCTGAACCCAGGAGACCAAGCTGGAGACACATGATCTGACCACATAAGAATGCAGGGTAGGCAAAGCAGCATCAATGTTTCTGTCCACCTGTTTCAGTATCCCTCCAGGCATAAAAGGAAACAGTCTCTATTTTTGAATTGGCTATCATAATACATGCAAATAAAATGCAGCATGTATTAGATTCCCCTGGAGATTCGATCTGTGTAGTTAAATTAGACTGAGTTAATTTTCTAAAAGAACCAGAAACAAATTCAGCTAATCATGAACACAAATAAGATTTTCAGTGCCCATATGCAAAATGGGGATACTAATGAGACCCTCTTCATAGGACTCGTCTGATGATTAAATGAGTTGATGTCTGCCAAGCACTTGACACTATACTGCCACATAGTTGACACACAAAAGTGTTAGCTATTATATGAATGGATGTCATGAGATCCAATGGTTTTTTAAATGGGAGTTTCCCTGTACAAGCCCTCTCTTTGCCTGCTGCCATCCATGTAAGATGTGACTTGCTCCTTCTTGCCTTCTGCCATGATTGTGAGGCCTCCCCAATCATGTGGAACTGGAGGCCCAATAAACCTTTTTCTTTTGTTAAAAAAAAATAAGTGTTAGCTCTTATAATCCATTCAGTGGATAGTTAATAAGCATCTAGTCTGAACCCTCAGCCACTCAGGCACAAAGTTCTCAGGGTTTTCTCAACAAAACCCTGTTCTCCTTAGTCTCATAGTCCTTTGGGAGAAAACATTATATAAAGAAATGATTAAAAGAATGAGGCAAGTGCAAATAAAGGGTATAAGGAAGATGTTAGAAGTTACAGGAAAGGATATATTTACCTTTGACTAGAGGGACAAAAGACAGGAGTTTTTGGGGAAAGGACCATTTTGAGCCTAATCACAAAGAATAAGTGGGAAGGACATTCCAAGTAGTTGCATAGAGCCTTCATACTCAAAACAGGTTCACCAAACTAGCAACATCAGAATCAGCAGCACTTGGGAATTTGTAATAAATGCAGAATCTCAGGGTCTGCACCAGAGCCACAGAATCTGCATTTTAGCAAAATTCCCAGATGACCTGTGTGCATAATAAAGCTGGGGAAGCAGGTACAAAGATAAGTGGAAATTAACAAAATAAATACAGAGAGTTCATTTATTTGCTGAATTCAAACGGCTCATTTTAAAAAATCAGAACATAGCAGATGACAAATTGATGTTTTTCTTTTTTAAAAAAAATGTTTATGTTCAGGGGTACATGGGCAGGTTTGTTATATAGGTAAACTCATGTCTTGGAAGTTTGTTGTACAAATTATTTTGACACTCAGATACTAAGCCTAGTAACCAGTAGGTTTTTTTTATTCTAGTCCTCTCTCTCCTCTTACCCTCTACTCTCAGGTAGGCCCCAGTGTCTGTTGTACCATGTTTGTTTTCATAGGTTCTCACCATTTAGCTTCCACTTACAAGTGAAAACATGTGGTATTTGGTTTTCTGTTCCTCTGTTAGTTTGTTAAGAATAATGGCCTCTTGCTCCATCCATGTTCCTACAAAGGACATGATCTCATTCTTTTGTATGGCCACATAGTATTCTATGGTGTATATTTACCACTTTTTTTTTTTTTTTAGATGGAGTCTCACTGTGCCACCCAGGCTGGAGTGCAGTGGTGCAATCTTGCCTCACTGCAATCTCCACCTTTCAAATTCAAGTGATTCTCTTACTCAGCCTCCCAAGTAGCTAAGATTACAGGTATGTGTCACCATGCCTGGCTAATTTTTGTAATTTTAGTAGAGACAGGATTTCACTATGTTGGGCAGGCTAATCTTGATCTCCTGACCTCAGGTAATCTGCCTGCCTTGGCCTCGCAAAGTGCTGGGATTACATGTGTGAGCCACCACACCTGGCCATATTTATAACATTTTCTTTATCTAATCAGTCATTGACAGGCATGTAGGTTGATTCCACGTCTTTGCTATGTGAATAGTGCTACAATGAATACACACGTGCATCTGTCTTTATGATAGAATGATTTCTATTCCTTTGGGTATATACCCAGTAATGGGATGGCTGGTTCAAGTGGTATGTCTGTTTTTAACTGTTTGAGGAATCATCACACTGCTTTCCACAATGGTTGAACTAATTTATACTGCCCCCCCCCCCCGCAACAGTGTATAAGTGTTCCCTTTTCTCTGAAACTGTATTAGTCCATTTTCCCTCTGCTGATAATGACATACTCGAGACTGGGCGATTTACAAAAGAAAAAATTTTAATGGCGAGCGCACAATTGCATGTGACTGAGGAAGCCTTGCAATCATGGCAGAAGGCAAGAAGGAGCATGTTACATCTTACATGGGTGGCAGTAGGCAAAGAGAGAGCTTGTGAAGAGACACTCCCATTTTTAAAACCATCAAATCTCGTGAGGCTCATTCACTATCACAAGAATAGCACAGGAAAGACCTTCTCCATAATTTAGGCACCTCCAACCAAGTTTCTCCCACAACATGTGGGAATTGTGGGAGTTACAATTCAAGATAAATTTTGGATGGGGACACAACTAAACCATATTAGCCACCTTGCCAGCAACTGTTATTTTTTGACATTTCAGTAATAGCTGTTCTAACTGGTATGAGATGGTGTCTCACTGTGGTTTTGATTTGCAAGAGAAATTGGTATTTTCTCTTCCTTAATTAAATTATTGAACTTATATGCCTAAAAACCAGTGGGTCAAAGAAGAAATTACAAGGAAATTAGAAAATCATTTGAGATGGATGAAAATGAAACACAGTCTATCAACTGATGGGATGCAACTAAAGCAGCTATTAGAGGAAAATTTATAGCTATAAATGTCTACATCAAAAGAGAAGAAAGATATCAAGTCAATAGCCTTACTTGCTTGTTAAGACACTGGGGAAAAAAAGAGCCAACTAAACCTAGAGCAGGCAGAAGGAAGGAAATAATAAAAATTAGAGCAGAAGCTAATGAATTAGAGAATAGGAAATACAAAAAAATCAATGAAACTAAAATTGGTTCTTTTAAAAGATCAACAAAAATTGACAAATCGTTAGCTAGACTGACCAGGAAAATAAGAGAGAACACTTATTACTAAAATCAGGAAGGCTTAGCAACATGCAGAGAACATAGTAGACACTCAATAAAAAATGAATAAAATATATGTAGATGTGTCATGAAAAATACTATAATGATTATTCTTAAAATATTAAAGTTTCAAAATCTGTTAGCAGATGAATATGAAATAATTTGAAGTGAATGAAAGAAAATAAGCTGTGGAACAGAATTGTTGAAAAAGAATTTCCAATAAATATATTCAACATTGAAGATGCATGTACATTAGTCAGTGGACTTATTATTGTTAAAATGGCAATACTTCCCAAACTGATAATGGATTCAACAAAATTTTGATAAAAAATCCAGCTGTATTTTTTTAAGGAAATTGACAAACTCATCCTAATATTCATATAGAAATGTAGGAGACACAGAAGAGTCAAAACAATCTTGAAAAAGAAGAACAAAATGATAGAACTCAAATTTTTCAACTTCAAAACTTACTACAAAGCTATAGTAATCAAGACAGTGTGATACTTGCCTGATGATAAACATAGACCAGTAGAATAGAATTGAGCATTCAGATGTAAACCTTTACATTTATGGCTAATTGATTTTTGACAAAGGCACCAAGACAACTCAACAAGCAAAGAATGGTCTTTTTAAGAAAGAGTTAAATTAAGCTTGTAGAAGTAGAGAGTAGAATAGTGGTTATTAGAGGCTAAGAAGGGCTTGGGAGGGAGGAGGATAGGGAGAGGTTGGTTCATGTATATAAAATGACAGCTAGGCAGAAGGAATAAGTTCTAGTATTCAGTAACACTGTTAGGTGAATATGGTTAATAACAGTTTAGTGTATACTTTCTTTTTTGTGTTTGTTTTGAAATTCTTTTTTTTTTTAATTATGCTTTAAGTTCTGGAAGACATGTGCAAAACATGCAGGTTTGTTACATAGGTATACATATGCCATGGTGGTTTGCCGCAACCATCAACCAGTCATCCAGGCTTTAAGCCCTGCATGCATTAGGAATTTCTCTTAATGGTATCCCTCCGTTTGTCCTCCACCCCTCAACATGCCCCGACGTGTGATGTTTCCCTCCCTGTGTCCATGTGTTCTCATTGTTCAACTCCCACTTATAAGTGAGAACATACAGTGTTTGGTTTTCTGTTCTTGTGTTACATTACTGAGAATGGTGGTTCCAGCTTCATCCATATCCCTGCAAAGAAGATGAACTCATTCTTTTTTATGGCTGCACAGTGTTCTCTGGTGTCTATGTGACACATTTTCTTTATTCAGTCTATCATTGATGGGCATTTGGGTTGGTTCCAAGTGTTTGCTATTGTAAATAATGCTGCAACAAACATATGTGTGCCTGTGGTTTTATACTAGAATGATTTATAATCCTTTGGGTATATACCCAGTAACAGGATTGCTGGGTCAAATGGTATTTCTAGTTCTAGATCCTTGAGGAATCGCCACACTGTCTTTAACAATGGTCTAATTTACACTCCCACCAGCCGTGTAAAAGTGTTTGTATTTCTCCATATCCTCTCCAACCTCTGTTGATTCCTGAATTTTTAATGTTTGCCATTCTAACTGGCATGAGATGGTATCTCATTATGGTTTTGATTTGCATTTCTCTAATAGCCAGTAATGATGAGCTTTTTAAAATTTGTTTGTTGGCCACATAAGTGTCTTCTTTTGAGAAGTGTCTGTTCATATCCTTCACCCACTTTTTGATAGGTTGTTTGTTTGTTTTTTTTTCTTGTAAATTTGTTTAAGTTCCTTGTAGATTCTGGATATTAGATCTTCGTCAGATAGATAGATTGCAAAAATTTTCTCCCATTCTTTAAGTTGCCTGTTGACTCTGATGCTAGTTTCTTTTGCTATGCAGAAGCTCTTTAGTTTAATTAGATTCCATTTGTCAATTTTGGCTTTTGTTGCCATTGCTTTTGGTGTTTCAGCCATGAAGTCTTTGCCCATGCCTGTGTTCTAAATGGTATTGCCTAGGTTTTCTTCTAGGATTTTTATGGTTTTAGGTCTTATGTTTAAGTCTTTAATCCATCTTGAGTTAATTTTTGTGTAAGGTGTGAAGAAGGGATCCAGTTTCAGTTTTCTGCATATGGCTAGCCAGTTTTCCCAATATTATTTATTAAATAGGAAATCCTTTCCCTGCTGCTTGTCAGGTTTTTCAAAGATCAGATGACTGTAGATGTGTGGTGTTATTTCTGAGGTCTCTATTCTGTTCCATTGGTCTATATACCTATTTTGGAACCAGTACCATGCTGTTTTGGTTACTGTAGCCTTGTAGTATAGTTTTAAGTCCAGTAGTGTGATGTCTCCATCTTTGTTCTTTTTGCTTAGGGTTGTCTTAACTACATGGGCTCTTTTTTGGTTCCATATGAAATTTAAAGTAGTTGTTTCTAATTCTATGAAAAAAAGTCAGTGGTAGCTTGATGGGGATAGCATTGAATCTATATATTACTTTGGGCAGTATTGCCATTTTCACAATATTGATTCTTCCTATCCATGAGCTTGGAATGCTTTTCCATTTGTTTGTGTCCTCTCTCACGTCCCTGAGCAGTGGTTTGTAGTTCATCTTGAAGAGGTCCTTCATGTCCTTTGTAAGTTGTATTCCAAGGTATTTTGTTCTCTTTTTGTAGCAATTATGAATGGGAGTTCACTCATGATTTGGCTATCTGTTTGTCTGGTATTGGTGTATAGGAAGGCTTGTGACTTTTGCACATTGATTTTGTAACCTGAAAATTTGCTGAAGTTGCTTATCAGCTCAAGGGGTTTGGGGGCTGATATGAATGGGGTTTTCTAAATATACTAACAAATATACTAAATACACAGTATATTTTAAATCATGTCATCTGCAAACAGAGACCATTTGACTTCCTCTCTTGCTATTTGAATGCCCTTCTTTCTTTCTCTTGCCTGACTGCCCTGACCAGAACTTCAAATACTGTGTTGAATAGGAGTAGTGAGAGGAGAGGGCATCCTTGTCTTGTGCTGGTTTTCAAAGGGAATACTTCCAGCTTTTGCCTGTTCAGTATGATATTAGCTGTGGGTTTGTCATAAGTAGCTTTTATTATTTTGGGATATGTTCTATTAAGACCTGGTTTACTGAGTGTTTTTAGCATGAAGTGGTGTTGAATTTTGTTGAAGGCCTTTTCCGCAACTGTTGAGATAATCATGTGATTTTTGTCATTGGTTCTGTTTATGTGATGGATTACATTTACTGATTTGTGTATGTTGAACCAGACTTGCATCCCAGGGATGAAGCTGACTTGACTGTGGTTGATAAGCTTTTTGATGTGCTGCTGGATTCAGTTTACCAGTATTTTTATTGAGGATTTTTGCATCAATATTCATCAGGGATATTGGCCTGAAATTCTCTTCTCTCTCTCTCTCTCTCTCTCTCTCTCTCTCTCTCTCTCTCTTTCTCTCTTTCTCTCTTTCTCTCTCTCTCTCTCTCTCTCTCTCTCTCTCTCTCTCTCTCTGTGTGTGTGTGTGTGTGTGTGTGTGTGTGTGTGTTTCTGCCAGATTTTGGTATCAGAATGATGCTGGCCTCATAAAATTAGTTTCAGAAGGAATGGTATCAGCTCCTCTTTGTACCTCTGGTGGAATTTTGCTGTGAATGCATCTGGTCCTGGGTTTTTTTGGTTCATAGGCTATTAATTACTGCCTCAATTTCAGGACTTGTTATTGATCTATTCAGGGATTTGACTTCTTTCTGCTTTGGGGAATGTATATGTGTCCAGAAATTTATGTATT
Organism: Saimiri boliviensis; assembly: GCF_048565385.1. NCBI lineage: Eukaryota > Metazoa > Chordata > Mammalia > Primates > Cebidae > Saimiri > Saimiri boliviensis. The sequence goes on along the minus strand of NC_133456.1, from coordinate 57,071,653 downwards.
TATTCAAGACTTTCTAGTTTATTCACATAGAGGTGTTTATAGTATTCTGTGATGGTATTTTGTATTTCTGTGGGATCTGTGGTGATATCTCCTTTATCATTTTTTATTGTGTCTATTTGATTCTTCTCTCTTTTCTTCTATATTAATCTGGCTAGTGGTCTATTTTGTTGATCTTTTCAAAAACCAGCTCCTGGATTCACTGATTTTGTTTGAAGGGTATTTTGTGTTTCTATCTTCTTCAATTCTGCTCTGATCTTAGTTATTTCTTGTCTTCTGCTAGCTTTTGAATTTGTTTGCCCTTGTTTCTCTAGTTCTTTTAATTGTGATGCTAGGGGGTCGATTTTAGATCCTTCCCACTTTCTAATGTAGACATCTGCTGCTATAAATTTCCCTCTAAACACTGCTTTAGCTGTGTTCCAGAGATTCTGGAAGCTAAGACCTGTGTCTTTGCTCTCACTGGTTTCAAAGAACTTATGTATTTCTGTCTTAATTTCATTATTTACCCAGTAGTCATTCAGGAGCAGATTGTTCAGTTTCCATGTAGTTGTGTGGTTTTGAGTGAGTTTCTTAATCCTGAGTTCTAATTTGATTGCATGGTGGTCTAAGAGACTGTTATAATTTCCATTTGTTTGCATTTGCTGAGGTGTGTTTCACTTCCAGTTATGTGGTCAATTTTAGAATAAGTGCAATGTGATATTGAGAAGAATTTATATTCTGTTTATTAGGGGTGGAGAGTTCTATAGATGTCTATTAGGTCTGCTTGGTCCAAAGCTCAGTTCAAGTCCTGAATATCCTTGCTAATTTTCTATCTCATTAATCTGTTTAATATTGATAGTGGGGTGTTAAAGTCTCCCACTATTAGGGGCCGGGCATGGTGGCTCATGCCTGTAATCCTAGCACTTTGGGATACCAAGGTGGGAAGATTGCCTGAGCTTAGGAATTAGAAACCAGCCTGGGAAAAGGAGTTCAAGACCAGCCTAGGCAGCACAGTGAAACCCCATCTCTACCAAAATACAAAAAATTAGCTGGGTATGTGGCTTTTTTAGAGACTCTGCCTAAAAAAAAAAAAAAAAAAAAAAAAAAAAAAAAAAAAAAAAGTCTCCCACTATTATTGTTTGGGAGTCTTTAAGAATGTTGAATATTGGCCCCCAATTCTCTTCTGACTTGTAGGGTTTCTGCAGAGAGATCCACTGTAAGTCTGATGGCTTCCCTTTGTAGTAACCTGACCTTTCTGTCTGCCCTTAACACTTTTTCCTTCATTTCAACCTCGATGAATCTGATAATTATGTGTCCTGGGGTTGCTCTACTCGAGGAGTATCTTAGTGCTGTTCTCTGTATTTCCTGAATTTGAATGTTGGCCTGTCTTGCTAGGTTGAGGAAGTTCTCCTGGATAATATCCTGAGTATGTTTTCCAGTGTGGTTCCATTCTCCCTGTCACTTTCAGGTACACCAATCAGTCATAGGTTTGGTCTTTTCAAATAGTCCCATATTTCTTGGAGGCTTTATTCATTACTTTTCATTCTTTTTTCTCTAATTTTTATTTCATTAAGTTGATCTTCAATCTCTGATATTTTTTTCTTCCACTTGATCAATTCACTATTGATACTTTTGTATAGTTCACGAAATTCTCATGCTACGTTTTTGAGCTCCATCAGGTCATTTATGTTCTTCTCTAAACTGGTTATTCTGCTTAGCTCTTCCTGTAACCTTTTATCAAGGTTCTTAACATCCTTGCATTAGGTTAAAACATCCTACTTTAGCTCAGAGGAGTTTGTTATTATCTACCTTCTGAAGCCTGCTTCTGTCAATTCATCAAACTCATTATCCATCCAGTTTTGTTCTGTTGCTGGCAAGGAGTTGTGATCCTTTGGAGGAGAAGAGGCGTTCTGGTTTTGGGAATTTTCATCCTTTTTGTGCTGGGTTTTCCTGATCTTTGCGGATTAATCTACCTTATCTTTAATGCAGATGACCTTTGGATGGGGTTTTTGCATGGACATTGTTTTTGTTGATGTTGATATTATTGCTTTCTGTTGGTTAGTTTTTCTTCTAACAGTCAGGCCCCTCTTCTGCAGGTCTGCTGGAGTTTGCTGGAGGTCCACTTCAGACACTGTTTGCCTGGTCATCACTAGGGTAGGCTGTAGAACAGCAAATATTGCTGCCTGCTCCTTCCTCTGTAAACTTTATCCCAGAGGGGCACACCAGATGCCAGCTGTAGCTCTCCTATATGAGGTGTCTGTCAACCTCTGCTGTGAGGTATCTCCCAGTCAGGAGGTACAGCACGTCAGGGATGCACTTGAGAAGGCAATGTGTCCGTTAGCAGAAGTCGAGCACTGTGCTGGGATATCCGCTGCTTTCTTCAGAGTCAACAGACAAGAACGTTTGAGTCTGCTGAAGCTGTGTGCCCACAGCCAACCCTTCCCCTAGGTGCTCTGTCCTAGGTTAGTGGGAGTTTTATCTATATTCCCCTGACTAGGGCTGCTGCCTTACTTTCAGAGATGCCCTGCCCAGAGAGGAGGAATCTAGAGAGGCAATCTGGCTACAGTGGCTTTGCCAAGCTGCAGTGGGTTCTGCCTAGTCTGAACTTTGTGGTAGCTTTGTTTACACTGTGAAGGGAAAACCGCCTACTTAAGCCTCAGTAATGACGGACTCTCCTCCCCTGACCAAGCTCCAGCATCCCTGGTTGGCTTCAGACTGCTGTGCTGGCAGTGAGAATTTTCAGCCAGTTGATCTTAGCTTGCTAAGCTCCATGGGGGTGGGACCCACTGAGCAAGACTACTTGGCTCCCTGGCTTCAGCCCCTTTTCCAGGCGAATGGACAGTTCTGTCTCACTGGAGTTCCAGGCACCACTGAGGTACGAAAAAAAAATACTGCAGCTAGCTCAGTGTCTGCCCAAACAGCCGCCCAGTTTTTGTGCTTGAAACCCAGGGCCCTGGTGGTGTAGGCACCCAAGGGAATCTCCTGGTCTGTGGCTTGCAAAAACCATGAAAACAGCATAGTGTCTGGGCTGGATAGCACCGTCCCTCACAGCACAGTCCCTCATGGCTTTCCTTGGCTATAGGTGGGAGTTCCCCACCCCCTTTTGCTTCTCGGTGTGGCAATGCCCAACTGTGCTTCTGCTTGCCCTCTGTAGACCGCACCCACTGTCTAACCCAGGCATCCCCAAGCTACAGCCCATGGGCCGCATGCGGCCCCCTGAGGCCATTTATCTGGCCCCCACCGCACTTCAGGAAGGGGCACCTCTTTCATTGGTGGTCAGTGAGAGGACCACAGTATGTGGCAGCTCTTCAACGGTCTGAGGGACAGTGAACTGGCCCCCTGTGTAAAAAGTTTGGGGACACCTGGTCTAACCAGTCCCCATGAGATGAACCACATACCTTAGTTGGAAATGTAGAAATCACCTGCCTTCTGTGTTGGTCTTGCTGGCCGCTGCAGACCATAACTGTTCCTATTCAGCCATCTTGCCAAATCCCTGTCAGTCTAGTGTATATTTTTTAAATGGTAGAAGAGAGGATTTTGAATGGTCGTGACAGAGAAATGATAATTGAGACAACAGATATGCTAACTACCCAGATTTGATCATTATACATTGTATACATGTATGGAAATATCACTCTATATCCCATTAACATGTACAGTTATTACATGTCAACTAAAAATAAAAGGAAAAAATATTTGAACAGATGAAAAAGGCAATTGTGGAACTGCAGGGAAAGGGAAATGCTATAGTGTTGATTTCTTAATTTATGAATCTTAATTTTTCAATTAAAATTTTTTAAAAAATAGGATGTTAGAACTATTGGTTATCTACCTACAAAAGAATAGAGTTGGACTCCTTCCTTATGGCATAAATAAAAAATGAACTCAAGATATATCATAGGCCAAAATATAAGAGCGAAGTCTAGAAAACTGTTAGAAGAATACATAGTAGTAAATCTTCATGACCTTGGATCAGGCTATAGTTTCTTTCCTATGACATCAAAAGTATAATTGACCAAAAAAATAGATAAACTGGGCTTTACTGAAATAACCACTAAGAAAGTAAAAAGACAATCAGAAAATGAAAGAATATATTTGTAAATCTTTTGTACATAAAACATAAATATATATCATATTTGTTTAATAAGGGACTTATCCAGAATATATAAAGAATGCTTACCATTCAACAATAAGAAGACCCATTACTCAACCAAAAAATTGACAAAGGATTTGAACAGATATTTTTCCAAAAAAGATAAACAAATGGTCAATAATCACATGAAGAGATGCTTCACAGCCTTAGTCATTAGAGAAATACAAGCCAAAAGTATAAAAAAAATCACTTTGCTCACTGCTAAAATGCTTAAATTAATAAGTATATGTAACAAGTATTAGTGAGGATGCAGATAAATTGAAGCTGCCACGCATTGCTGGTGGGGATATGAAATAGTGCAGCCATGTAGTAGAGCAGTTTGGCAGTGCCTTAATATGTTACAGATGAGTTACCACATGATCCAGCAATTCTAATCCTAGATATATACCCGAGAGAATTTGAAACATGCATCCACACAAATACCCATGAATAGTCATAGTAGCATTATTCATCACAGCCAAAAAGTGGAAGCAAACCAAATGTTTATCAACTCATAAATGGATAAACAAAATGTAATATATTTACACAATGAAATATTATTCAGCAACATAAAGGAATGAAGTACTGTTCATTACAATCACTGATACATCATGATCCGTTTCACTGATACTACTTCATGGAGGAACACCATCCAAAAGAACATTTCAAAGAATGATGTAAAGAAGCCACTCACACAAAAAAAATAAAAACATGATTCCATTTATTTAGAATGTTCAGAATTGACAAATCTGGGAGAAAAAAAAAAGCAGATTCATGATTACCTAGATCTAGGAGAAACTGAAGGAAAATGGGAAGTGACCGTGAGTAGAATGTAGGGTTTCTTTTTGGGTGAGAGAAATGTTCTAAGATTTATTGTGGCGATGGTTTGCATAACTGTAAATATACTAAAAATCATTAAATTACATACTTTAAATGGACAAATTGTATGATATGTGACATATCTTAATAAAACTGCTTTTAAAAAAATAAACCTACATGTATAGGGTTCTTAATCCGATGTCTGTGAACCTCAGAACTAACCACCCAATATGGTAGCTCCTAGTCACATGCGGCTCTTTAAATTTAAAATAAATTAAAAATTCAGTGCCTCATTTACATCTGCCATACTTCAAATGCTCAATAGCCACATGTAGCTCATGGCTACCATATTGCACAGTGTGGATATGAACATTTTATCACAGAAAAGTTATCTTAGCAAAAGCCTAGAATATATGTGGTAAAGTGTTCACTGGATCCACAAAACCCTGAAAATGTATATGAAACCTTGAACATATTTGCGTTTTTTTCTGGGCAGAGGTACATAGCTTTCATAAGATTGTATAAGGAGTTAAGTACCAGCGTGAACACAGCATTTTCTATAACCTGAAAACTGAACTATTTTAGAAAATCCAAGTAATGTCCCACAATCTTGTACCAAACTAAAATTTTACTTTATTCGAGGGTCTGATTTTACTACCTATTCAAGAATCTGGAGGAGTGATTTTTGTTAACACTGCGCTGCTTTTACCTAAGAAGCAAAAGAATTCATAGAAATCTTATTGAATTATTTTTCCCTAAATTAAATCAGGACACACAAATGAGTATTGCCCAGAGCAGTAATCATTATGCCATAACCAGCACTTGTGAGGCTCAGAAGGACGGTGACCCACAAAGGAAGTGAAAGCAAATGTCACATTGAATTTGAATTGACATGAAAATGGGCGTGTTGATGAATGGTAATGATGAGAACAGGCACAGTGGCGAAGAGGCTGGAACAATACAGAAAGCACCGGAAAATCTGAAGGATCTCTGATGGCATTCACAAGGTATAAGTGCTGCAGCACAGTCCTTTGAAGCTCTGGCCTCAGAATGAAGGTAAATTCTGGGGGGAGTCCCTCAGAGAAAGGTCATCACAAATCACACATTATTGTGAAGATGCAAAGACTTAGTATCTGAAATTCTTTGATTTCATCTGGCATAGTATGCTATCATCAGCTTGGCAGAAAAAAAAAATTGAAATCTGCCACCACAGCTGTCCCTTACCACTGTTTGTTTCTAAAATAGCAACACCTGGCACCCCACAGTTGCGCTCTCAAAACCGGGAATTATTGCTTTGACTAAAAGGAGCAAGCGTGGAAACAGCAAGCGCGTGCGACTGTGGCTGACAAATGGCTTGTGTCAAATTCCTGGGAGATAAATATGCGACTCCCTCCCATGGAGTCTGCACAGATGGATCTTCTTGTAAATGCAATCTCCAGTCAAAGCCACTCTTTGCTTAGGTCACAGGAACTCTAGCTTTTACCTCTCAATGATGGGAAGCCAACATTAAGGACAACAACCTGCTGACCCCTGCCCCACAAATCATACCACTGGGAAGACTCCAGATCATCGGGTCCAGTACAAAATCATGGGACATGCTGATGGCTCATGGACCAGATGTCAGGTGTCATACACACATAAACAGTAGCATCAGTCATTCCTGACAGTGCCATTTCAAAGGGGGTAAATGTTCTTTTTTTCCTTTTGGCATAATATTCAGTTAACATTTTAACGTTTGCTAGAAACCACAATCCACTTTCTTTTTCTTTCAGATTCACTTTGAATTTCTTAATATGGCAGACTAGTTAAAAGCTTGAACCTTAAGTGGAGGACTAGCTGTGACCTCTAGGTCTGCCGCTCCCTGGCTGTGGGACCTTGGGCACAGCACTCTCCCACTCTGAGGTTTAGTTTCCTTATCGGGAAAATAGCAAGAGTAATAGTATCTGTTTTGAAGGACAGTGAGAAGTAAATAATATGATTTGCATATAGTTCACAACAGTTCCTGGTTCAGTGTCAGAGCTCAAGAGTTGGCAGGTATTGCAAAGCCTCAAAGTGGTGTTGATGGCTTTTCATGCTATCTCATTTCATCTTAATCATGTTAATTGATGAAATCAGAAAAATCGATGATTGGGCAAAAATGTGTTCTGAAATTGTTTTCAAAGAAAAACTCCATTCGTATAGGAAACAGTATTTTAGTATTTCTTATACCTTTATAATTTTGTGTCTAAGTTTCTGTGTTATTTGAAAGAAATAAATTTTCCCATCAATAATGTTCTCTCATCCTGTCTGATGAATTTAGCTCCAGGTAAAATTGATCAGAGTACTTCGATATTTAGCCTTTAACTGAAAGAACAGACCATTTTGCTCAGCTCAAGGCCACTGACTACGGGGCTGGAAGGTGATGTCATTAAGTTGCAAAAGGAATGAACTCCAGAATAAGCAGAAACAGAGCTGGAGTTGCTTTAGGAGACTTGTGCTTTGGGTGGCCTTTGGAAGTCAAAGTATAAGATGAAGAAATAAGATAAAAAGATAGGCCGGGAGCAGTGGCTCACACCTGTAATCCCTGTAATCCCAGCACTTTGGGAGGTGGAGGCGGGTGGATCTCCTGAGGTCAGGAGTTCAAAACCAGCCTGGCCAACATGGCAAAACCCCATCTCTACTAAAAATACCAAAAATTAGCCAGGCACTTGTAATCCTAGCTACTCAGGAGTCTGAGGCAGGAGACTTGCTTGAACCCGGGAGGCAGAGGTTACAGTGAGCCAAGACCATGCCATTGCACCCTAGCCTGGGCAACAAGAGCAGAATTCTGTCCCAGAAAGAAAAAAAAAAAGGAAAAGATAAATACTTTTCAGGATTCAAACTGTTTATTTCAAATGACAGATTTTTTTTCTTTGTTCCTCTTTGGCGACATATCTGAACATGAACTATAAAGTTTGAATAATTGCCAAGAAAATAACCCAATAAGCTTTCTGATTCATTTTGCTTTATTTCCTTTGAAAAGGCAAATTGATATGAAATTCACTTATAAATAGCTAAAAATTAAATGATACTAATTGCTCACCTTCTTGGGATTGGTCCATAACTAGGTTCCAGTCAGGTGACAGAAGAGCTATTGATAATCCTGGGCTTTGGCATTCTTCTCTTAAATTATTACAGGCTTGAGAAACAGCCTGGGTCCTTTATAAGATGCTCACTATAAGATTTCTACTTCAAGAAGTGCATTTGGAACTCAACTCTGTTTACTAATCTGTATGAAGAAAATGTCTTCATTTTCAGGAAAAAAGAGGCCTCAAGATGTATCTACTCGATTCCTCAGTAATTTCTAAGGCACATTTTTTCCATTTAGAACCTTATGACTTAAGAACACTCAAAGATCTTCTCTACTCCACCTTACACGTGTGAAATGAACTCAGACAGGGCAAGTGACTTGCCCAAGGTCACACAGCTAGATCTAGCAGTTAGGTCTTCCCATTCTTGGTTCATTATTCAGTTCAGTTAACAAAATAAATGTAGAAAGAGTTTGGGAGACATTTTAAATGTATTTTCTTTCTGGAATAATGCAGTCACATTGACTTTTATCAGCAGGCTTGTTTAAATCCTGCCCAGTTGTTCCCTTTTATTACCAACAATGCCTTTATAAAGTGACTTGAGATACATGTAACTGAATGTTAACTGGCACATAGAATAACTGAATGTGTCATTGTGGTGTATCAGTTAGGGTTACATGGTTACCAGGAACAAAACCTGGACAACTTAAGCCAAAAATAAATATGTCCAGGGACATGAGAGATTACTCAGAATCAAAGCAACACTTAACGAACAAGATCCAGAGGGCACAAAGCAGGGTAGTGTTGGGGTCTAGTTATCCAGGTAGCAGAATTGGATCAAGTTTCTCAAACCCAGTGCAATTAGCCCTTCATCTCTGTAGATTCAGCATGCACAGATTGAACCAACTTCAGAATGAAAATGTTCACGAACACCCAATAAAAATAATGATACAACAATAAAAAATACAAATAAAGATAATACAGCATAACAACTATTACATAGCATTTACGTTGTGTTAGGTATTAAAAGTAATCTAGAAATGATTAATGTATATGGGAGGATGTGAGTAGGTTATATGCAACTATTATGCCATTTTATAGCAGGGACTTGAAGATCTGGATTCTGGCATCTGCTGGGGGCAGATGCCAAGGATGAATGTATGAAGTTTTTGTTGATACTGAAGTTTTTTTGTCCGTGTATGACTCTACTCAAAATTTGAATTCCCAAGAGGATGACTCTGAATGGCAGAACTCAGGGCACTTGCCTGTCCTCTGACACCAAAGCAAAACTGTGCATCTTGGGGAAACATGAGATTAGTTGCTTTGAAAGAAGTTCAAGATGCAGTTACCAATGGAAGGACAAAAAGATGCTAGACAGTGAAAATCGCCTCCATCATTCTTGGCTTCCCTTTAGAATAGTAATACAGTCCTCTTTGGCAAAAACTCTCAAAGTCCAAGCACCTTTAGCTCAAGCGCATCTTCTAGAAGATACGACATAAGGACGGGACAACTTTATGTTTTTTAATGTTTTTCCCCCACCACCCTCTCTTCTCTCTTGTGCCACACCCAGGACTTAATAGTCACTTATTATTGGGTTGACATGGACAGAACCACTTCAGCTAAAGTCATTTGCCTACTGAGTCATTGCTCATGGAATGAGACTATTCCATGAGGTTCATAATCTTATGGACTATTAGAGCCAGGAGAGCTACTTGATAGACAGTTGAAGTAAATACCATGAAATCTGCAGTGTCGTGGGAGCACGTCATTTAGTATATTCATATCATCCATATCAATGCTAGGAGGACTCAAAAGCACATGTGCCAAAGCCAGATTACCCAAAGTTGAGTAAATTGTGCCATTAACCACCTACGTAATTTTAGGCAAGTTATTTAAACTCTATACCTCAGATTCCTTGTCTGTAAAAATGGAGTTAATAAGCAGGTTTTATATTATGTTGAGGAGTAGACAACGTAATATATGAAAAATACTTAGAGTACCCAGTTGATGGCAACTTAGTTACTGTCATCATCACCGTTATCATCATCATGGCAACTTTCAGACGTTTCAGTTGACATTTTAGTCAGGAGGAATTGCTTTTTTCCAGTTTCTGTGCCCTTTTTTTGGGATGTGGCATAAGATGGATCGTAACAAGATAATGTTGAGCAAGCTAACTGCATTTAGAACTTGTGCTAAAGGTTTGCTTTTACCTCTTAAGCGCTTCCTTAAAAATTGCCTTAGCAATTGCCCTGGCAATTTTTATTTTCTTTGTAAATACAAAACTTATAAGCAGAATCAGCGAAACTCAAGAAGGATCTGCATTTATTTCTTCCTAAGGGTTTGGATCTGCCTTTATAGTGACTACACATTTAATCAGTGAATTGTGTTGTAATTATTCACTGCCCATTAGTCAGCTCCCCGTACTAAAAGATAACAAATGGTGGTTCCTTTTAAGTTTCAAAGAGGCCAGTTTAATCTGGACCTTCTGTTGCTTTGTTAGGGAAATCAAATGCCCAGAATTGTTCTTAGGCTTTTCCTTGTTGCTCAGAGGTCATGGGAAAGTCGATGTGAGAGCCACAGCATGATTCATCATCGCCTGATGAAATCTTGTGACATGTAGAAACGACGTTCTAACCAGTGGCACTCACATTCTCTGTCTGTTAAATCATCTACTAGAAAGTAAATCCAGTGGTGACTCTGAGCGGGATAGATAATATGTGGTCACTCCTGGTTTTAAAGCTGTTTCCAACTACAGTGATATAAGTAACAGAAGATAATTGGGCTTTTCAACCCCAGTTAGTGTCTGCCTCTATGAATAACATTTTCAGAACCTTCCTTCTTTCCTTGAGGCTTTAATTTTTATGCATTTGCAGTAAAGGTGCTAAAATAACTTGTAAGTAAAACTTTGCTTTCCATGTCAAAGACCAACCTACTCCAAAAGAAGGTGTTTAAAAATGGCCCTGTGAGCAACTGTCTACATCTTGTAGATTTTTATGCTCAGGGCATGTTCTATGCAATGAATTGCATTATACAGTAAATGTTCTCATTTTGTAGCAATTAGAGAATTGTCCCTTGGAGATAAACTGCAGTCTCTTGACTAGTGGTCAGCTTGGTGACTTCTATTTTCTCCCCTTTATGTGGCAGAGAGTCTTCTTCGAGTCTCAGAGAGGAAAGAGCCTTTCATCTTAGAGGCAGACATGTATCTGGAAAATGTATATATTCATGACAGCTACAGGCTTACCTCTAGTGTACAACCCCTTTCTGCTCAAAAACTACCTATCTTTCTTCTTTTTTTCATTCTTTCCACTCTCTTCTTCCCTCTCCTTCCTTCGTTATTCTTTTTTTTTCTTCTTTCTTTTTTTTTTTTTTTTTTTTTTTTTTTTGAGACACAGTCTCACTCTGTCACCCAGGCTGGAGTGCGGTGGCATGATCTCGGCTTACTGCAACCTCCCCCTCCCGTGTTCAAGCAATTCTCCTGCCTCAGCCTCCCGAGTCGCTGGGATTATAGGCACCTGCCACTATGCCCAGCTAATTTTTGTACATTTAGTAGAGACAGAGTTTCACCATGTTGGCCAGACTGGTCTCGAACTCCTGACCTCAGGTGATTTGCCTGCCTCGGCCTCCCAAAGTGCTGGAATTACAGGTTTAGGCCACCATGCCAGGCCTATTCTTTTTCTCAGTATCTTGCTCTGTCACCCAGGCTGGAGTGCAATGGCATTATCATGGCTCGTGACAGCCTCGACCTCCCCAGGCTCAGGTGATCCTCCCAACTCAGCCTCCCAAATAGCTGAGACCACATGCGTGTGCTACTATGCCTGGCTAATTTTTTGTAGAGATGGGGTTTTGTCATTGGCCCAGGCTGGCCTCAAACTCCCGGGCCCAAGCAATCCACCTGCCTCAGCCTCCCAAAGTACTGGGGTTACAGGTGTGAACCGCCATGCCCGACCCTTCCTTCTTTTGTTTCCTCCTTTCTTCCATCCCTGTCTCCTTCTTCCTTTTTTTCCTCTTTTCTTCCTTACGCTCATGAAGCATTAACTTATTAAGAATTTACCTCTTTACTAAGCCCCTCAGAAATACAATACAATAAGATCCTGTCCCTTGCCTTCATTTTGCCCAGAGACAATTGGGGAAACAGACAAGTAAACTAAGATGAAAAGGTTAGAACCTCACTATTCCAAGTGGGATCCCCTGGGAACTTGTTAGAAATACAGAATCTTAGCCCCACACCAGACCTACTGAGAGTCTACATATTTGCAAGTTCCCCAGCTGATCCTGTTAGACGGATGTACAGGGTGCTGTACCATGAAAGGCTAGGGTCCAGACAGGCACGTGAGGGCACAGGCTGTGAAGCCATCTTAACTCTATGAGCTCCTCGTCTTCACACACATACACCCATAGCAACCCTGCTGTCCGGTTAGCACTGTGTCCCCAGGACCATGCAGCTGCACTGTGCCAAGGGTACGGGGAAAAAATAGGTCAAACTCTGCAGACTGCAAGCCACAACTCCTGGGAGTATGACTCACATTCCCCTATATGCAACACCATTAGGTATTCCTAAAACAAAGAATGGGCCTTTTACTCTTCTACTCACCCACAACCCCTACAGAGGGAAGGGGAAAAACTTAGGTTAATGGTCAAAGGCCCTGAATAGCAGATTAAGCAAGATTGATCTGGTTGCATGTATTTCTCTAATGAGTTTTCTGTTTCCACCATTGTATTTCTAATACTGCTTTGCAAATATGATGAAAGTTATGTATCTTTTTCCCAAACACATACAGAGGGAAGGTACATGAACTTATGCATCCTTTAGGTCACTTACAGGACCCCTCAAGTTCAATTCAAGACCCCCTTAGGTTCACCTTTCTCCAAGAGGTTAAGAACCACTGACTTACAGAAAATTTGATCGATTTATAATAGCTACATTTTCTATAGCATACTGAAAGCTTTCACTCCATGCCAGAAATTATATCAATTAATACTTAAAACCATACTATCTGGTAGGCTTTTATCAACATCATTTTACAGATGAGGAAACTGAAGGATAGAGAGGTTTTTAAATTGTCCGAGGTCATACACTAGAAAGAGACAGAAGTAGAAATCAAACACCAATCTTTTTGACTTCAGCATGCATGCATGCATCTTTACCACCATGCAAGTGTCTCCTCAGGAGGAAATACTACCTTTGAAAAAAGGCAACAAATATATGTAATGTCATTGAGTTGTAGACTTAAAAATGGCTAGAATAATAGATTTTATGTTATATAAATAAGGCAACAACCAAGAATATACACCTCGCAGAGCATGATGCTTAGAAATGTTTAATGTTTCCAAGTCCCTCTAGACTCTTTGATTCACCATCCTTTTTCTTAAAAAGTAACGAAATACCAAACCAAATTTGAGGCATATCTGTCCCTTGCTCACTACAATTGAAAAACCTAACTACAGAATGATCAAACTACAGTCCCATCCAAAGTCACCAAGTCCTGTTTTTAAGGTAGACTTTTAACTTATGATTACCCCCGAATATGCCAGATATTTGATATATTCATGTAGGCCTTTCAAGTTATACAACTTTTTTTATTTCAGTTGGTTTTGGGGGAACAGGTGGTATTTGGTTCTTCAGTGATGATTTCTTAGATTTTAATTCACCCACAGCCCAAGCAGTGTATACTGTACCCAGTGTATATTCTTTTATCCCTCACCCTACTCCCACCCTTTTCCCCAAATCCCCAAAGTCCATTGCATTATTATGCCTTTGCATCCTCATAGCTTAGCTTCCATTTGTGAGTGAGAACTTATGATGTTTGATTGTCCATTTCTGAGTTACTTCAGTTAGAATGATGGTCTCCAATTTCATCCAGGCTGCTGTAAATACCATGATCTTATTCTTTTTTTATAGCTGAGTAGTATTTCATGGGTGTGTGTGTGTATGTGTGTGTATGTGTATGATATGGCTGGGAAATATTTCATGGTATATAAATAAGTGAGATACATATATATATATATGATATGTATATGATATATATGATATACATGTCTTTGCATCCTCATAGCTTAGCTTCCACTTATGAGTGAGAACATATGATGTTTGATTTTTCCAATTTGAGTTACTTCAATTAGAATAATGGTCTCCAATTCCATCCAGGCTGCTATAAATATCATTATCTTTGTTCTTTTCTATGGCTGAGTGGAATTCCATGTGTGTGTGTGTGTGTGTGTGTGTGTGTGTGTGTGTGTGAGAGAGAGAGAGAGAGAGAGAGAGATGGCTGAGAATTACTACACTGTATACAAATAAATGAGATATATATATATGATATGTGTGTGTGTGTATGAGAGAGAGAGAGATATATAGTTGAGAAGTATTCCATGGTATATAAATTTTATATATATATATATATAAAATATATACACACAGATACTATATAAAGATATATATATGATGTATATATCATATACATATCTCTTTTATATACTATGGAATACTTCTCAGCTATATATCACACATTCACACACACCCACATATATCACATTTTCTTTATCCACTCATTGCTTAATAAGCATTTGAGCTGATTCTATATTTTTGCAATTGTGAATTGGGCTGCTAGATCTATAATTTGATCAGATTACAAAACTTTTAAAGAAATGTCATTGCTCTTTATTCTAGCCTTAACTAACAACATGAGAAATCCTGTCAAATAGCAACATTTAAGTATCTTACTCCCAGTGCTAAGGGCCATCTAGAGGAGTGGTTTAAGAGCATGGATTCTGACTGGTTCACATCTTGCATTATTAGTTCTGCAATCCAGGGCAAGTTTTAACCTTTACCTGCCTTCATTTCCTCATAAAATAAATGTAAAATGGAGATAATTGTGGAGATAAACTATAAAATGATTAAATCAAACTAATTAACTTATCATCCCCTTACATACTTGAAATGTTTTTGTGGTGAGAACAATTAAGATAGACCTTTTTTTTTTTTTTGACAATTTTCAAGTATACAATTCATTATTATTAACTATAATCCCCATGCTGTATAATTGGTCTCCAGAGAGTATTCATTCTGTTTAAATGAGGCTTTGTACCCTTTGACCAACATCTCCCCTTTGAAAGAAAATCATTTAAACAAAACAGAATCTAAGCTAAAGATAATTGGAGATAATTGTGAGATAAACCATCCAGTGTGGTTGTGATGATCAAATGAGATGATACAGTAAAATTTCTTGTAGAGTGCCATGAAGAGTGAGAGCTTAACAAATGCTAGTGTTGGTGATGAAGGTGATGATGGTATCGTCATTCAGATTCTGAAGAGTTTCCACAATCATTCAGCATGTCATCTCATGACTTACTGCCTTCAATAATCTATCCCTGTGACCTTGTCCTCTGTGGATTTTCATTGTTGACAAAATAAGCACCTTTTCAGTTTTTTGAAGAATAATTGAAGTACACTAAAATGCACATATTTAAAATGAATAAGTTGATGTGTTGATGTTTGTATTTACCCATGAAACTCTCACCACAATCAAGATAATGAGCACATCCATCACCCCAAAAGTTTCTATGTACCCCCTTTGTCACCCCTCCTTCCCTCTTCCCTACCCCATCCCCAGGCAACCACTGATATACTCTCTGACAGATTCCTCTTGAGGTATATTAAAGCATACCGGGGCTTCCTCTGCGTTTTCTGTTTGAGCATATCATTTTGCTTTCTTCTTAAGTGTAATTACATATTTCGCTTCTCTTAAAGGTGACAGGGGTTGTTGATGGGCAGGTGTTCAGCAACCTAGCCTTTCAAGATATATAACAGCCTTTCAAGATACATAAATCCAAAATGTCAGCTCTTCACTTTGAATTTCCATGAGTTATCCTGACAAATTTTGCAGATTCTGCCGCTGTTATTTGTGTTGCCTGCTGTGTTACCAATAGTCCTCTGCTTACCAGTTATATTTTTGTTTCAGGATTACATCACAGTATTATCATTTTAGAAAACATCTGAAATGTTTTCTAAATGCATAAAGCAACTGTTAGGTGTCTCCAGGTTCAGTTAAGATTCACAGGAGCAATGTGAGGTGTCCTTTCTAGAAATGGGTTCGTTTACTTAATATGCAGGGAAAGATGATTATGTCACATTTATTTATCTTCATTGTAAGCTTTTTAAATTTGTTAATCATTAGATGCATCTCAATTTCAAAAACATTAAATATGTAAGGAAAGGTGTACATCTTAGGGTCCAAGAGACGTGGTAACTCTAAACTGTCATTTAGTACTCTTATTTAGCTTAGATTTTGTTTTGTTTAAATGATTTTCTTCCAAAGAAGAGATGTTGGTCAAAGGGTACAAAGCCTCATTTAAACAGAATGAATACTCTCTGGAGACCAATTATACAGCATGGGGATTATAGTTAATAATAATGAATTGTATACTTAAAAATTGCCAAAAAAAAAAAAAAAAGGTCTGTCTTAATTGTTCTCACCACAAAAATATTTTAAGTATGTAAGGGGATGATATGTTAATTAGTTTGATTTAATCATTTTATAGTATATACATGTATCAAAATACATATCACATTATACTCTGTAAATACATACAACTTTTATTTGTGTGAGTTAGACTTTAACTATAAATTACATTTCTTTATATTCAGTGTAAGGCTTAACACAGTGCTTAAATGCATATGGACCCACATACACAGTTAGGAAGAAAGTCAAACTTTATTTAATCTATTTCATTTTGCAGAGAAGCAAACAAATGATAAATACCATCCCCAGGTTCACATAGTCTTTCCAGAGTTGGGGTTTGATTCCAGATTCCCTAATTCTCTGTCTACTGGTCATTTTAGCACAGGCAGAATGGAAGCCAGGAATTGACATTTTGAAAGCTCCTTAGGTAATTCTTATATGCACTAGGATTTGACTTGCTGCACACAAGATTCTCAGAGTTTGCACACTTGATATTTCTAGTTTCAGCAATTCAAGAGATAGCAGGTATATGAATATAATTGCTTATAGTTTTGCTGAGCCACTTACACTGTAGGCTGTAAAACTAGTATTTGAGTATGGGTGAATTACCTAGTGACTGATGCTTACTGACCACCCTACATCCTCATTTAAGTTCTGCATCATTCATTCATTCATTTGTATATTCATTCATTTAGTCATTTAGTAAGCTCCTGTTTTTCATCAGGCACTATCCTAGGATTCAGACACCATTATGAGGATGGAGTTCTGAGTGAGACTGGCAAAGTTCCTGACTTCTGGTTCAGAGGAGGTAAACAATAAATAAATAATTAATAAGGAAGGCAAATAATGCTGCAATTGCAAACCTTAACAAAGATTACAAAGGAAGGTAATAGGAAGTTGTATTCATCCCAAAACCTGAAGGAGGAGCAGAAATCATAGGTGAAGAGTAGCTCCTGACAACATATCTCATTATTTAATTTGAACACGAACACAATGTAGTATTAATATTTAATCTTGACTCATACCCTGTAGTTCTAAAACCTAGAATATGCCTAGTGTTTTTATTCCAGCTATTTTATTCCTGATACCTAAAAGACTCTGAGTAAACATTTTCTTTTTTTTCTTCTTCTTCTTTTTTTAATTATAGTTTAGGTTCTGGGGTGCATGTGCAGATCATGCAGGGTTGTTGTATAGGTGCATATATGGCAAGGTGCTTCGCTGCCTCCATTCCCCCTTCATCTATATCTGGCATTTCTCCCCACGTTATCCCTCCCCACCCTCCCCACCCCGCTGCTGTCCCTCCCCTAGCCCCCAACAACTGACCCCAGTATGTGATGCTCCTCTCCCTGTGTCCACGTGTTCTCGTTGTTCAACATCTGCCTATGAGTGAGAACATGGGGTGTTTGGTTTTCTGTTCTTGTGTCAGTTTGCTGAGAATGATGGTTTCCAGATTCATCCAAGTCCCTACAAAGGACATGAACTCATCATTTTTTATGACTGCATGGTATTCCATGCTGTATATGTACCACATTTTCTTTGTCCAGTCTACCATCAGTGGGCATTTGTGTTGGTTGCAGGTCTTTGCTATTGTACACAGTGCTGAGATGAACATACATGTGTATGTGTCTTTATAATAGAATGATTTATAGTCCTTTGGGTATATACCCAGTAATGAGATTGCTGGGTCAAATGGAATTTCTATTTCTAGATCCTTGAGGAATTGCCACACTGTCTTCCACAATGGTTGAACTAATTTACCCTCCCACCAACAGTGTAAAAGTGTTCCAATTTCTCCACATCCTCTCCAGCATCTGTTGTCTCCAGATTTTTTGATGATCTCAGTTCTAACTTGCATGAGATGATATCTCAATGTGGTTTTGATTTGCATTTCTCTAATGACCAGTGATGATGAGCATTTTTTCATGTGTTTGTTGGCCTCATATATGCCTTCTTTTGAGAAGTGTCTGTTCATATCGTTCGCCACTTTTCAATGGATTTTTTTTTCTTGTATATTTACTTTAAAACTGAGTAAACATTTTCTAGATGCCTTGGGAAGCAGCAGAATGCCTTTGAAAGGAACTTGCTTATGAGCTGAAGTCCTGATTCTGTTTTCTTCTGTATCCCCAACCCTGCCCTAGCAATGAGTATATCGTGAGTCTGGTAACCCTCCTTAAGTTTCTGAAGAAACCTTTAAATGTTGATTACCTTGACTGCATTATAAGGTAGGATAGCTTTCAGAAGTGTTTGAGAGGTTTCAGCCCCATCTCTTGTGAAAATTGAGTATCTGCTCTAATATACCCATGGCTCTCTTGGAATTTCTTTGAGTTTCATACCGAGGAAGCTGTCTTCAATCATTTCTGCCTTCTTCAAGCATTTCATCTTACGTTTAGTATTCCTTTACAATCATTTCACTTTACATTTAGTATTCTTTTATCCACACCCTTTGTGGAATATGTGAGTTAATTTCATTCTTTAGTACATATTTGGATGAATAGGTTTAAATTATTTGTTTTATAGATTCTTGTAGTTATAAAAATGTACTTTAGGCTCACACCTGTAATCCCAGCACTTTGGGAAGTCAAGGCAGGCAGATCCCTTCATGACCAACCTGGCCAACATGGTGAAACCCCATGTCTACCAAAAAATACAAAAATCAGCTGGGCATGGTGATGCATGCCTGTAGTTCCAGGTACTTGGGAGGCTGAGTCAGGAGAATGACTTGAACCCAGGAGGCAGAGATTGCAGTGAGCCAAGATCACACCACTGCACTTCAGCCTGGGCAGTAGAGCAAGACTCCATCTCATAAATAGATAAATAAATAAATAAGTACTTCAGTCTTTACAGTTTGGTATGAAACATATTAAATGTACCAAAGACATATGAATTTCAGATATTTGGGGTGAAGCATATTAAATGTACCAAAGACGTATGAATATCAGATTAAAAATGTTTTTCAGAGTCATGTCTAAACAATTTTCACTACAGGCTTGGAGCCGGCTGCCTAGATTTAGATCCTGGCTCTGCCATCTTACTTGCTGTGTGACTGTGGGTAAGATACTAAACTTCTTTGTGCCTCAGTTTCTTCCTATTTACAATATGTGGTACAATGCTTATGAGCAATGCTTATGTGCTAGCATTAGGGTTGTTATCAGAAGATAGCAAAATAAAATTAGGTAGTTCATATCTAGTACTCAGATTCGTTCCTGGTGAATAATAAGCCCTAAGTAAATTAGCAGGTATCATTATTTTCTCTGGTCTATTAACCAGTAAGTAATACCCGATATGACAGGATGAAATACTCTGAGAAGTGAATCTCATTTGTTCATACAATACTATGGAAATGTTGCTGTCTTTCTCTGTATCAACATTAGCCCTTAATTTTTTGAACATTTAAGTTCCTTCTTTGTGAACCCCAATGAAAAAAATAATAATTTTTTAAAATGCTGCATTTTAGTAGTGCCATACAGGCAATTATGTGCAAATCATTTCAGATTCTTTAGAAATGATTGTTCCCAGAATTGCTAAAGAGAAATATACCTGAGCTACATAGAGGGGCAGCTCCTCTATGCACATATTATTGAAAGGTTAACAATAGTAATAATAATAAACCACTAACTCATAAGCTTTATTCTGTATATATATTAGTCTGTTCTCACCCTGCTATAAAGAAATACCTAAGATTGGGTAATTTACAAACAAAAGAGATTTAAGTGGCTCATGGTTCTGCAGGCTATATAGGAAGCATGGTACTAGCATCTGCTGAGCTTCTGGGGTGGCCTCGGGAAACTTACAATCATGGCAGAGGTTGAAAGGAGAGCAGGCATGTCACATGGTTAGAGCAGGGGCAAGAGAGTGACCTGAAGGGCCACACAACTTTAAGTGACCAGATCTCACAAGAACTCACTACCGTGAGGACAGTACTATGAGGGATGGCACTAAGCCATTTATTAGAAATCAACCCCCGTGATTCAATCACCTCCCACCAGGCACCCCCTTCAACATTGGTGATTACATTTCAGTATGAGATTTTGGCAGGGGCATACTTCCAAATTATGGGAGTATATATTTTACTTTATTAGTTTTTCTCCCTTCTCCCCTTTTTGCCCTTCCCCCACCTTTACAAATCTCTTCAGGATAATATATTGAGATAAAATATGGTATTTTTTAATGAGTATATATATAATGTTTTGTCATATAGAAAAGCCAGTTCACCTAATTCTATTTGACAAATGATAATAATTGATTTTTTTTTAATGTTAAACCAACCTTAACTTTCTAGAATAATACCTGCTAAGTCAAGATACAGCATTCGTTTTACATGCTGTTGGATTCACTTGCTGAAATTTTGTTAAGGACTTTAAATCTTTGTTAAAGACTTTAAATCTATGTTTTTCTTTGTAATATCTTTGTCAAATTTTGATGACAGGATTATACTAGCCTTACGTGTTTAGAAGTATTCTTTCTACTTTATCTTCTAAAAGAATTTGTACATTATTGGTATCATTATTTCTTCTTTAAATAGAATTTACTAATAAAACTATCTGGTTGTGGAGTTTTCTCTATAGAAAGCTTTCTCACAACTAATTCAATGTCTCTAGTAGAAATAGAGATATTCAAATTTTCTGTTTCATATTTTTTCAATTCTAGTAAGTTGTATTTTTCAAACTTGTCTATTTTACTTCATTTTTTAAAATTTTATGGATTAAGTTATTTTTAATTTCATGATTATCCTTTCAATGTCTATAGAATGACTTCTCTTGGTTATTCTAGAATAATATTCCTGGTAGTGGTAATTTGTATTCTGCCTTTTTATACACACACATCTTTCTAGTTAGCGATTTGGCTTTCTTGATTTTCCCAATTATCCATATGTTTTCTAATTCTTGGCTTCCAACTTTCATGATTTTCTTCATCTGACTTACTTTGACATTAATTTGTTCTTCTTTTTCTAGTTTATTAACCAAAAATTTAGACCATTGATTTTAAGCCTTTATTTCTTCCTCATGTGTATAAAGCTGTAAATTTTCCCTGAAGCATTAATTGCTTTTGCTGCCCCCCACACATTTTGACATATTGTATCTTTATCATTGAGTTAAAAATTTGTTGCAATTTTCTTTTTAACTTTTACTTGATCATTAAGTTATCTAGAAGTATGCTGTTTAATTTCCAAGAATTTGAGTTATATATATATATGTTTAAACTTATTTCTGATTTGATTTCTGTCTGGTCAGATGACACACTGTGAATGATTTATTTTAATTCTTTTAAATCTGTTGAGATTCTTGCTCTGGCCCACCAAATGGCTGTGGTACATGTATTAATAATGAATATGCCGTACTTGAAAAGAATGTTTATTCTGCTCTTGTTGGGTGAAGTGTTTTATAAATGTCAACTGGGTCAAGGGCTGATACTATATTCAGATCTTTCATATCATTACTGATTTGTGTGTGTGTGTAGTTGTTTTATCAGTTGCTAAAAAAGGAAAATTAAAATATCTAAGAACTGTGGATTTCTCTATTGCCCTCTTTAATCCTGTTGATTTTTACTTCATGTATTTTAAAGCACTATTAGTAGGCATATTTACATTTATATTTGTTATGCCTTCCTGATAAATGGACCCTTTACCATCATGATGTAGTCCTGTTTATCTCTGATAATACATTTTGCTTTGATGTCTACTTTGTCTAATGCTAATATACTTACTCCAACATTTTAAGGCTTACAGTTTACAGGATATAGCTTTCTGATCCATCCAAAAGAGAGAGATTTTACCATGTCCCTTATTAGTATTTAAAATACGTGTTCTAGAGACAGCATATGATTGGATATCACTTTTTAAAAAATCCGTTCTAACAGGTTCTGCCTTTTAATTGGATTATTTCACCCATCTAAATTTAGTTCAATGATACAGTTCAGTTCAGGTCTACTATTCTGCCACTTGTTTTCTCTATGTCCACTCTGATTTTTATTCCTCTGGATCGTCTTTTTTGCCTTTTATTCTATTAATTGGATATTTTTTGAATTCCATCTAAATGTATCTGTTGACTTATGAGCTAACATCTTTCCATTTCTTAGAGTTTCTTCAGGGATTACAATGTGACATTCTTAACTTTTCACAATCTACTTAGACTTAATATTGTTTGATTTTACAGAAAATGTCTGGGAAGACCACTGCAACATTTATCACTCTATCACCATCATTTTTGCTATCATGATATAATTTGAAATGGAGTCTCACTCTCTCACCCAGGCTGGACTGCAGTGGCATGATCTCAGTTCACTGCAACCTCTGCCTCCCAGGTTTAAGCAATTCTCCACCTCAACCTCTCACATGGTTGGTATTACAGGCACACATCACCACTGTTGGCTAATTTTTATATGTTTAGGCTTCATCGTGTTGGCCAGGCTGGTCTAAACTCCTGCCTCCACCTCCAAAAGTGCTGAGATTACAGTCATGAGCAGAGATCACGCCACCTCCAGCTTGGGGGACAAAGTGAGACTCCAGAGAAAGAAAGAGAGAAAAAGAGAGAGAGTGAGAAAGGGAGAAAGCGAGACAGAGGGAGAGACAGAGAGACAGAGAGAGAAGGAGGGGGGAGGGAAGGGGAAGGGGAGGGGAAAAGGGAAGGGAAAGGGGAAGGAAGGAAAGAATTGACTTTCGTTCTTAGGTTTTACTTTTTTTAACCCAATGGTTCTTTTAGAGACAAGTTCTTAGGCCTGATCATGTGTCAAAGTCTCTGTATTTCTTCCGAAGTTTTTTCTTTATCTTTTTGAAATGTATTTCACCATTTGTCTTAAATAATTTTTTGCTGGATTCAAGGAATTTTTTTTTTGAGACAGTCTCACTTTGTCACTCAGGGTGGAGTACAGTAGTGTGATCATGGCTCACTGTAGCATTGAATTCCCAAGTGATTCCCCCACCTCAGCTTCCCAAGTAGTTAGGACCATGGATGTGTGCAACTATGCTCAGCTAATTTTTTTTGCTTTCTTCCTTTTTTTTTTTTTTTTTTAAAGAAACATTGTCTCCCTGTCTTGCCAGGGCTGGCCTCAAACTCCTGAGCTCAAGCAGTCCTTCTACCTCCGCCTCCCAAAATGCTGAGATTACAGGCTTGAGCCACTGCACCTAGCCCTGGATTTTTTTACAAAACCTTTTAGCACTTTAAAGATATTGTCTTATGGCCTCCATTGTTTCTGATGAGAAGTCAGCAATAATTCAGTTGTTTTCCTGTAAGTAATGTATCATCTTGCTCTGGCTGCTTTAAAGATTTTATTTTTAATCTTGGTCTTCAGCAGTTTGATTATGATCTGCCTAGGTGTGGTTTTCAATGACTGTGGCTTTTGGTTGCTGACAGTCCTGAATCTGTTTATTTATCTTTTATCAAATTTGGAAAATTTTCTGTTACTATTTTCCTTAAAATGTTTGCTCTATTCTTTCCTTTCATCCAAAGACTCAAATTATATGTATGTCAAATAGTTTTATATTGTCCCACATGTCCCTGAGGTTCTGTGCTTTTAATTTTTTTTTTCTAGTGATTTTCCTCTGTGTTCTTCAGCTTGGAAATAGTTATTATTAAGCAATTTAAAATTTACTTACTCTTTCTTCTGTCATCTCAATATGCTAGGCTCTAACGGTTTATTTCAGATATTATATTTTTCAGTTATTGATATGGTTTGGATCTGTGTAGCTGCCAAATCTTATTTTGAAATGCGATCTCCAGTGTTGGAGGTGGGGTGGTGGGAGGTGTCTGGATCATGAGGATATATCCCTCACGAATGGCTTAGTGTCATACCCTTGGGGATAAGTAAGTTCAAGGGAGACCTGTTTGTTTAAAAGTGTCTGGTGCATCTTGCTCTCTCTCTCTCTCTCTCCCTCTCCCTCTCTCCCCCCCCCCACCTCCCTCCCTCCCTCCCCCCGCCCCCACCACCACATTTCCTGAAGCCCATAGCAGAAACTGGTGCTGGCACCATGCTTCCTGTAAATCCTGCAGAACCATGAGCCAGTCAAACCTATTTTATAAATAAGTTACCCAGTCCCAGACATTTCCTTATAGTAATGCAAGAACAGCCTAACACAGTTAAGGACTTTATATCCAGTTCATTGTTTATTTTTATTCTGAGATGGGGTTTCACTCTTTGTGCAGTGAGTGAAATCTCAGCTCACTGCACCCTCCCCCTCCAGGGCTCAAGCAAGTCTCCCACATCAGCCCCCTAAATTGCTAGGACCACAGGCTCATGCCACCATGCCTGGCTGTTGTTTTTGCATTATTTTTATTTTTTGTAGAGATGGGGTTTCACCATGTTGCCCAGGCTGGTCTTGAACTCCTGAGCTCAAGTGGATTGCAAGGGAATTACAGGCATGAGCCATCAGCCCAGCCTGAGTTCATTTTTAAAGTTCTGAGATTTTCTTTCTTTTTGCTCATTATATGCATTTACAAAATTAACCTTGACTGACAAATCTGACATCTGAGTCATCTTTAAGTTGGTCTCTATAGATTGTTTTTTTCTCTTGGTGGATTATTTCTTCATATGTTGAGTAATTTAAGATAGGGTTGGAAACATTGTGAATGATAGAGATTCTGCATTCTGTTGTCTCTCTCTGAAGAGCACTAGTTGTTGTTTTTTTCCAAGTAGCATTTAACCTGACTAAACTCAGTAAGTTTGCCTTGTTTGCAGTGGCTTACAGCTAAAATGTTAATTTACATCTTTTTTTAGCCTTGCAGGGACTACTTGGAGTCTTTCATACCTGTGCAGTAATCAATTTTCATACCAGTTCAGTAATCAATTTGGGCAGAAGTTTTTGTTTTGTTTTGTTTTTTAACTTTCATTTTAAGTTCAAGGGTACATGTGCAGGTTTGTTATATAGGTAAACTTGTATGATGGCGGTTTGTTGTACGGATTATTTCATCACCCAGGCATTAAGCCCAGGAACCATTAGTTATTTTTCCTGATCTTCTCCCTTCACTCTCCAACAGGCCTGAGTGTGTGTTATTCCCCTCTATGTGCTCATATGTTCTCATCACTTAATTCCCACTTGTAAGTGAGAACATGTGGTATTTGGTTTTTGGTTCCTGCTAGTGGGCAGAATTTATATGTAGAAACAGGCACTTCCATTTTCTGAATCTCTTCTTTTTGGAATTTTCTCCATTGTTTTCCAACACCTTTAGTTTCTATAAACTTTGTCCTCTGAACATCAAGCCAATAAGACTACAAGTTTTCTGTCTGAATTTAGCCAGCAAGGCAAAGACCAAAACTTGGCATCAGGCTGAAGGTTGTAAAAAAAATCAGGAAATTCATCCAGTACCATTCCCTTCTTGCAAGAGATAATTCTCCTCCAGTATCACTTTCATCACTTTCCAGTGCCTCCAGATACTTGTTTTTCATATTTCTGTTTATGTAAGGAGCTGTTAGGAGTTACAAGTTATCAGTAGAATAAGAATCCATGTATGTATTCTTGGTGCCTCTTTTCTTACCTTCTCTGACATATTCACTTATCATTGTATTAACCTACATAATATACTCACATTTTTTCTCCTTGTTGTGGAATATCCTTTACTGTTTTCTTTCTGACAATGTCAATATCCTATGGGAAAACCACCAGATTCCCAACAACTCAATGAATATTGATACTCACCCATTAAAACTTAGAAGTGGATATTCGGACAGCTTTTTTGTTCAGTTTATTCAGTGTCTGTGCCCTTGTTCTGTTGGCAAGGTAGAAGTAGATAATACCACATCTACTTCTGATAGAAATAAATATTTTTCCATGTCAGGCAATTAGCTTCCCAAATCAGAGTAAAGACTGTATAAAACATACGTAAGGATTAAGGTAATCTTTATAGGAGTTTCATCTCTGCAACCTGTAAGTTGTGTGACTTTGGGCAAGTGATCCTGGCCCTAAGTTTCATCTTTTGAAAAAAAAAAAAAAAAAAAAAAAACCGTTTTTGACACCTAGTAAACCATTACTAAATGTTAGCTATATGTGTATTTTGCACTTATGTAGAATGATTACTCTGAGAAATTTGATGTAGTGAGTGTATTAGTCAAGGTTCTCCAAAAGGACAGAACTAAGAGGATATATGTACATATGATAAGGAGTTTTTCAGGGAAAATTGGCTTACACTATCACAAGGCAAAGTCCCACAATAAGCTGTCTGCAAGCTGGGGAAGAAAGAAGCCAGTAGTGGCTCAGTCCAAGCCTGAAAGCATCAAAAGCAGGGAAGCTGACAGTATAGCCTTCAGTCTGTGGCTGAAGACCCAAGAGCCCCTGGCAAACCAGTGGTGTAAATAAATCCAAAAGTCCAAAGGCTGAAGAACCTGGATTCTGATGTCCAAAGGCAGGAGGAGCAGAAGGAAGCATCCAACACAGGAGAAAAATGAAAGCCAGAAGACTCAGCAAGCCAGCTTATCCCACCTTCTTCTACCTGCTTTGTCTTGGTTGCTCTGATTGGATGGTGCCTACCCACACTGAGGGTGGGTCTTCCTCTCCATTCCACTGACTCTAGTGTCTGTCTCCTCTGGCAACACCCTCATAGATGTGCTCAGAACAATACTTTACCAGCTATCTAGGCACCCTTCAATCCAATCAAGTTGACACCTAATATTAACCATCATAGTGAGGAACTGAATTGTATGAAGACCTGAGTTCAGACTCTGCCATATGATAGAATTTTAGCTATTGGTTTATGGGAAAGGATTCTATATTATATCATGATATGATATGATAATATGTTTTACTGAAAAAAAATAGATTATTTCTTTTCTTTAGAAGTGATTTACTGGGCTAGGCATCATAGCTCATGCTTGTAATCCCAGCACTTTGGGAGGCCAAGACAAGCAGATCACAAGGTCAGGAGTTCAAGACCAGCCTGGCCAACATGGTGAAACCCCGTCTCTACTAAAAATACAAAAACAAAAAAACAAAATAATTAGCCAGGTATGGTGGCATGTGCCTGTAATCCCATCTACTCCAAAGGCTGAGGCAGGAGAATTGCTTAAACCTAGGAGGTGGAGGTTGCAGTGAGCAGAGATCATGCCACTGCACTTCAGCCTGGACTACAAAGCAAGACTCCGTCTCGGGGGGAGAAAAAAGTGATTTACTGCCATCTGTCATTAGGGACCAAAAGGAAGAGACACGTAGGCTCTTTGATATCTCCTCACTCATTGGTTCAGGACCAAAACAAAAGGTGAAGAAGTTCTCTGTGTTCTGGAATGTGGAGCACAAAGCAATTTTGGAAAGCGGGAGAGCACACTGGACTTGGAAGTTTTAAGTTTGACAAATTGGGCCTTTCTAGAAGCTAGAGAAAGCTACTGGCGTTATTACAGAAAGCAGAATACCTAAGGTTTTCCTATATGCTTTCCCTCATCCTGTCTTAAAATTTAATAAAAATATTTAAGTTCTAAATTAAATAACTAAATTCTGTCATTGGTATAGTACTTCATTAGTACACATCACATATTGCCTCTTTTAAATGGAATCAAAGAGAAAAAGGAAGACTAGGATCTCTTAATTCTTGTAACTTTAGAAATCTTAGAAAAATAGGAGCCTTTCAGCCAAAACACTTATAAAAATCTAACTTCTATTATAAAATAATTTTGGATACTAACTTAATGCCATTATTATAGGCTAAATGTCTACTAAATAATAATATTACATGTTAATTACTACCTGTACATAAATCATTATTAATAATAATATCTTTCACTTTTCTTATGTTTTTCAAAGTAGCTTCTTACACCAGCTCCTTGTTACAGAACAACCTTGAAAGGTAGATAGGACAGGTATTATTAGGACAGGAAGTTGGCACATAGGGAGATGCAATTTTTTTTTTTCTTATCCTTAGAGGGAACTCAATAGCTGAATCAGGTCTAGGATACTGTCTCCTTCAATTCAGGTAGAATGAAACACAGTGTTCTGTCTCCTGAAGAGATAATTGCCATTATAGGATATCATCTGCTTTTTCTTATGAGAATGGTAATAAATGCTATGTGGAGAATACAAAAGAATATGAGAATAAAATTGCTTTCCTATTACCAAAGATAATTTATTGTTCTTCAAGGTTTGTCTTCTGTGCATAAACATGGAGACTTATATAAAATTTATTTTACCAATTTGGAATATTTTGTAATACTACTCTTTTTTCAGTTTACTGTGTTGGAAAACTTTTCCATGTCATGAAAAGTTTTTCTGCAACATGAGTCTTAGTAGCTCTTTAATTTTCCATCATGTGAACAGACCAAAATTAATGTAATCCCAATTGTGCTTTTAGTTTCTTTCTACTTTCCATACTATTATTAGTAATATGGCATTGAGCATCCTCAATGCACATCTCTGATAATTTCATTGACTTTTTTTTTTGAAATGGAGTCTTGCTTTGTCACCCAGGCTAGAGTGCAGTGACACGATCTTGGCTCACTACAACCTCTGCCTCCCATGTTCAAGCAATTCTCTTGCCTCAGCCTCCCAGATAGCTAGGACTGCAGGCATGTGCCACCATGCCTAATTTTATTCTTTAGTAGAGACAGGGTTTCACCATGTTGGACAGGCTGGTCTTGAACTCCTGACCTCTGGTGATCTGGCCGCCCCAGCCTCCCAAAATGCTGGGAGCCACTGCACCCAGAGAGGATATTTTTATAGAAGTAAGACTACCAAAACAAAGGATGGCCTATACAATTTTAAATATTATCTTACTCATATGACTTAATTAATAGACAAAGATTTGAAGGCTTCACTCACTGGAAGATCCTGGCCTTTTTGAGCTTTTACAAAATGCTCTGGAATGCTAGCTTTCAGGTTGTATGATTCAACTTGCAGGAAAAAGACTTACATGTTATATTTCCCAAACCATTATTTAAACACTATAAATATATATTAAAATAATTAAATTCAACCTAGATGTGTTTTAAAAATTTCATAATGTCCGCTGTAATAATTGAAGACAAATATATATCAAAACCAGGGCTGAGAAATAGTAGTCTAGAGCCCACATAGCACCAAAGGATTTATTTAGGCTGGTGACTTTGCTAAAAGGTTTCTAAAACAACTTCACTTTATATTGCTAATTTTTAACAACTGCCAATTTCAGTAAACTGTCTGTCCAATAGAAGTGAGCATTAAACCCTCTGCTCAATTATATACATCTAATGCCAGTTTTCATAGCTTTGGCACTTCGGTTATAATTTGAGTAGTTTAATATGATCAGAGTGCCAAAAAACTTAATGTGCCTGGGTGATTTCACAGGATAGATGATGACCATTAAAATATTATGTTGTTTATTTCACTTGAGATAAAAATGACTGATTAAGAGCTGAGAGATGGAAATGACATTGAAGTGACCATTTCTTCTATAACAGCAATAACAGGTTCTGTTTTCTGCATGCCAATAGTGTGTTGGTTGGGACTTTTAGTCAAGCAGAGCAGAAATCCAGTGCAGGTAATACAAGCAAAAGTAAAGGATTGTTATAAAAGATAGAGATGCAGCTGTTCTGAAAACTGAGCTAAAATCAGAACCTTGAGCACAAGAAGAAATCCTGGGCGTCTTCTTTCATCTTTCATTTCTGTGACTGCTTTCTGTTTTAAGACTACATTATGGTACATTGTGGCTTTTTTATACCTCTACCACAAAGCAGAAAATGGCCACCAACAATAGCTACATTTACATTTTAGCCATTCAAGAGACTAGGTGAACTGAAGCTAAGATTGTTTCATCTTTATTTTAAATTTCCAAAATGAAATTTACAATAGCATCAAAAAGAATAAAATACTTAGGAATAAATTTAACAAAAGGTATACAAATGTCCTCTGAATACTACAAAATATTGCTGTAAGAAATTAGAGAACTAAATAAATGGGAACATTTCACATCTTTCTCCCAAGTCTTCATGGATACAAAGACATGATATTTGTTAAGATGGTAATATTTTCCAAGTAGAACTGCAGATTCAAAACAATCCCTATCAAAATTCCAGATGCCAGTTTGGCAAAAATTGATAAGCTCATCCTAAAATTTATATGGAAATGCAACAAACCCAATATAGCCAAAACTATCTTTAAAAATCATAGTTAGAAGACTCATACTTCCCTGTTTCAAAACTTTCTATAAAGCTACAGTAATCAAAAAAGTGTGGTACCATAGATCATTGGAATATAATTGAAAATTCAATTCAAAAATAAACCCTGGCGTTCACGGTCATTTTACTTTCTACAAAGGTACCAAAACAATTCAATGAGGGAAGAGTAGTTTTCCAATAATGGTACTGTGGCAGCTGTTTATCCACATACAAAATGACACCTACCTCACATCAAACACAAAAATTAACTCAAAATGGACCATAGACCTAAAACTGTAAAACTATTAAAACACACAAATATATCTTCATGACTTTAAATTAGGCAATAGCTTCTTCATGAGATATGAAAAGCCACAAGTGACAAAAGAAAAAGTAGATAAATTGAACTACATCAAAACTTCAAAAAACTCTCCTACTGTAAGACAGTGAAAAGAGGCTGAACACAGTGGCTAATTCCTGAAATCCCAGTGCTTTGGTATGGCTGGTATTGCTGTTTAAGAAAAAATATTTTTTACTGAGTTGCTTTGGTATGCTACAGCAGGAAGATTGCTTGAAGCCAGGAGTTCGAGACCAGCCTGAGCAACATAGCAAGATTCTGTCCTTAAAAAAATAAAAGAAAATAGTTAACTGGGCATAATGGTGCACAGCTGTAGTCATGGCTACTCAGGAGGCTGAGTCAGGAAAAATTGCTTCAGCCCAGGAATTCAAAGCTGTGGTAAGCTAGGATTGCAGCACTACATGTTAGCCTGACAGAGCGAGACCCTTTCTCTAAATAAAGAAATGAAAAGACAACCTAATAAATGAGAAAATATTTGAAAATTATATTATATTTAAAATATATAATATAAATATATATTTCATTATATAAATATATAATGAAAATTATATAATAAGAGACTCATATCAAAAATATATGAATCTCAGGCTGGTATTGCTATTTAAGAGAAAATATTTTTTTATTGAGTTGTGAGATATATATATAAAATAATGTATTTATGTAAGTTACATATGTAATATATGTTATATATTACATATATAAATTATGTATATAAGTTATATATAACATACAACTCTTACAACTCAATAAATGAACAAAGGATTTTACTAGATAGCTATATAAAGAAGATATACGAATGATCAATAAGCACATGAAAAGATTCTCAACATCATTAGTAGTCAAGGAAATGCAAATCAAAACCACGTAAGATATCACTGCATACTCACTAAGGTGAAATAAAAAAGAGGGACCAACAAGTGTTGGTGAAGATGTGGAGAAATTAACACCCTCATTCTTTGTAGACAGGAATGTAAACTGATGCAGTCATTTTGGAAAACAGTTTGGCAGTTCCTCAAAATGTAAGCATAGAGTAATCACATGACTTACCAATTTTTCTCCTTGGATAAATACAAAAAATGTCCACCCAAAAACTTACACACAAATCGTCATGGAAAGCAGCATTATTCATAATATCCCAAAGTGGGAACAAGCCAAGTGTTCATCAACTGATAAATGAACAAACTGTGATATATCTGTACAATGGAATATTATTCAGCCATAAAAAAATAAAATTGATACATGCTACATCATGGATGCACCTTGAAAACATTACACTAAGTGAAAGAAGGCAGACATAGAAGAGCATATGTTGTATGATTACAGTTTCATGAAATACCCCGAATAGACAAATCTATAGAGACAAAAAGCAGAAATAGTGGCTACCTAGGCCTGGGGATTGGAGGCATTACAGGAGAGGTGGAGGTGAGGAGGAAGAGGCATAAAGAGTGATTTCCAATTGGTATAAGATTTCTTTCTGGGTGATATAAATGTGCTGAAATTGATTGTGATGATGGTTGTACAACTCTGGGAATATACTAAAAGCTATTGAAGGCAGTGGGAGGGGGCGGAAATTCCCTGGGCATAGAATCTGAATAACCTAATTTGGACAATATATCAACCCCTAGACCCATCAGCTATGGCCAGGGAGATGTTTAGTGAATATATCTTCTTCCATAAATATGTGGACAGAAGGATGAAGAGGGGGAACGGTAGTTTTCAAAAAGAAGCTGCCTAGATAGATAACAAATCAGATGACTCAGAGCCAAATATTCTTTCTAACAGAGCATACTAGTAGATTAGTATGATTAATATATGTTATTTAAACTTACTCTCCCCTCTTTTTTATTTAGACCATTGTAGAGTAGCTGGAATTTATTAAAAACATTACTGGATAATATAAGCAATATTTTAAACTTAAAGACAAGTTCTGACTCAATATTATTTTTCTTTTGTCTCTGAAGAGATTTTTTTTAACTGAAGGCTGTTAGCAAAAAGGCAACTGATGTTTGCTTTATTTGCCTGTCTTCTCAGAGCACAAATACTCCTATGTGAAATGCTAACTGGAGACAGTGGCTATGGCCCATAAATTTAATTACTAACCTTTAATTCATAGCTGGCAAAATCAGTTCTGGAAGCATCTAAGCTAATCAGGCTTCTCTGACAATGCTAATCAATTGTTCAGCAGTCTACCTTTGGCTTAATTACTCTTGCACTACATTACATTTTCAAAATGTCAAGAATCCTCTTCTGGAAATGCAATAAATTATGCCTACATGGTGTAGTAGAGAGGCTGTTATTCCCTCACACCTGACCTTGGCTGCGTGAAGCTGAAACTGATCATTTACTGCAGTGGTGCAGTGTTATAGAGAAAGGAGCTTCACTAAAAATCATAGCACAAAAAAAGAAAAAAAGGAACAAAAATAGAGAGGCTTTTCAGCACATCCATATATATATATAAAATCTGGCATTTCTCCCCATGCTATCCCTCTCCAACTCCCTACCCACTGCAGTCCCTCCCCTATTTCCCCCCAACAGACCCTAGTGTGTGATGCTCCCCTCCCTGTGTCCATGTGTTCTCACTGTTCAACACTCCCCCTATGAGTGAGAACATGCCATGTTTGATTTTCTATTCTTGTGTTAGTTTGCTGAGTCAGCACATCCTTTCTTCACCTGAAATGAACCAGGTGCTCTCAGATATTGTTTTTAAGGGTTTGTATGTCCGCAGTAGTATTTTCTGAAACAGATGAGTGTTGAAGCTTTTTTACACTTCTGAAATTGTTATCTAAGCAACATAAAACTACCATCTCAGCAGAAATCCAATTCGAGTCTCACTATAAATTCAAATCCAAAAATGACTGCTTCTTTTTCTGCTAGTTTTATGTAAATTTTCAAAAAGTCATCCACAAATACTTCTCAGAAAGTCCAAAGAAAGGAGTAAAGCAGGAGAAGAAGGTTCAGTGTTAAGATTTAGTACCCAGTTTAGAGTTGGACCTGGGTTCAGTTCCTGTTCCACCACTCACTATCTGCATGAAGTAGAGCAAGGAATTTAACCTGTGTATGCTTCATTTGCCTCATTTCTGGACTGGGTGTAGTAACTGGTTCATGCCTCTAATGAAGTGGTTAACCAGTGGTAATTTTGCCCTCCAAAGGACATTTTGTAATGTCTGGAATCATTTTCGATGGTCACAGCTGGATGAGGGATATATCAAGTAGGTAAAGACCAGGGATGATTCTAAACATCTTACAGTGCACTGGGCAGCCCTCCATACAAAGAATTACCCAGCTCCAAATGCCAATAGTGTAGGAGCTGGGAAGGTCTGCTCTAAAGCACTTTGCACAGCTCTTGATACAGAAGAAACATTCAGTGAATCATTACTATTATTATTTTGATTTGTTTGATATAAACAAAGCCACTCCCATCACAAATAATCCCCGCCCCTTAGCTAATTGCTATTAATACATCATCAATAGCTGGGCACAGTGGCTCATGCCTATAATCCCAGCACTTTGGGAGGCCAAGGTAGGTGGATCACAAGGTCAGGAGTTTGAGACCAACCTGACCAACATGGTAAAAACCTGTCTCTACTAAAAATACAAAAAATTAGCTGGGCGTGGTGGTGCCTTCCTGTAATCCCAGCTACTAGGAGGCTGAGGGTGAAGAATTGCTTGAACTCTGGAGGCAGAGGTTGCAGTGAGCCTAGAATGCAACACTACACTCCAGCCTGGGTGACAGAGTGAGACTCCTTCTCAAAAAATAAAAAAAATACATCATCAATAAAAGAAAAAAATATTCTATTTGTAGATAATATTAGAATTTTTTTCTTAATGAATGAAATAGGGCTTTTTCTCTCTACTAGTATTTAGTTTCTTCAAATGATCTCAAAATAGTGATTGAGGTAGTGATTTTCAGTTTTAAAATTGTCTGCCATGGGTGAATACCTGACTCAGCTTTTAAAATCTCATTCAGTCTGTCAAGGGCAAATCTTTCTTTGACTCATAGACTCTTGGAGGCATGTCACAGGATGATATAAATCTTAGATGTCATTGAGTCTGATCTAACACACAAAGCAGAATTCTGTTGGCTTTAAAGTAATTATTCCCTGATTATAATAGATCAGTAGCTCTGATAGTTGACTTCTTAGCTTACTGATCCTCACACTTAGGTTGGAAGATAGAAAGCAGAGTTTCCACAGGTGCCCTGCTCAGTAGGCCTCACTACGAGTCACTCCCAGGGATAACCAGTACATCTGGCTTGGGTACTGTCCAGGTACCATTCGCCACCCTTCCACTGCTTTCCTCTGTATTACAGGGGTCTCTCTCTACCTATTACATTCTCTAGACTCCCTTGCTGACTGACCTCTGGATACATTAGCCCATGATAGCCACTGATCAGAGACAAAGCAGAAGGCAAGAAGCCAGGGCCACATCTTTCTCTACTTCGAAACTCACCTCTCCATGGTCCCACTTCCAGCTAGATAGCGCTGATTCCTGGATTCTGGTGTCAAGCATCTCTCACCTTGTCCCTCAGCCCAAAGGAAGGTAGCTACTTTCGTTTTATTAATCCCTCAGTTGCCCCACCATCCCACCTGAGATCTGTCAACATGTCTTTTTGCCAGCATTTATTTTATAGACTAATTTTTCCATCTTGAATGTCCTCATTATTTATGTTTTATTGGAGACTATTTGATTCTGTGACAGGAAACAAGTAAAAAAGGATGGAATTAGGTAAAGAAACAAATATCTTATGATGTGTTAGGCTTAGAAGGACTGTGTCCAACCTGCAGCCCGTGGTCTGCATGCAGCCCACGATGGCTTTGAATGCGGACCAACACAAATGTGTAAACTTTCTTAAAACATAGTGTTTTTTGTGATTTAGCTATTAATAGTGTTAGTGTATTTTATGTGTGGCCCAAGACAATTCTTCCCGTGTGGCCCAGGGAAGCCAAAAGATTGTGAATGTAAGCCGAGGGCAAGTGTGCTTAACGTAGATAGGAAGGTGTAGAAAGATCAAGAAAACCTTAAATGTCTCTGAAGCACCAAATATTCACACTACACCAAGTAAACATGAGGCTCTGGAAGCTCTCAATATCTGTGATGCTGTAATTCATGATACCCATTCTGGCCCACCATCTCCTCTGCCCACAAAGCACTGGCTGATTGATGAATCACATCTGTTGCCCGGTGCACTTGGCCCTGCATCTCTCCCCACAGAGAGAGTATGTTGGCTCTGAGCTCCTTCCATCTGCCAGGTCCTTTGCTCAAACTTCAACTCTAGTCCTTGTGGCCAGTGGGCAACGCTGATGCAACACAATTCCTAGCGTAGAGTAGGACATAGAAACATGGCATATCTGCAGTCAGGTGCAGTGGCTCACACCTGTAATCCCAGCACTTTGGGAGGCTGTCGCAGGCGGAATGCTCAAGCTCAGGAGTTCAAGATCACCTTAAACAATGTGGCAAAACTCCAGCTCTACAGAAACAAAAAAAAAATTAGCTGAGCATGGTGGCACTTGCCTACAGTCCCAGCTACTCAGGAGGCTGAGGTGGGAGGATCACTTGAACCTGGGAGATCAAAGCTGCAGTGAGCCATGATTGCTAATGACACAGGGAAACTCTTTCTCAAAAAGAAAAGAACATTGCATGCTCTAGGTGTGGTCCTTCCAGCCCACTTGCGTCCTACCCTAAGTGTTAGACCTTGTGACTCTCTTCTTGCTCTTTGGTAAGCATTGCAGATTAATTCAAACCAGGTGCTTCCTTCCTTGTAACTAGGCCTATGAGCCTTTCTTTTCTGTGGCTTCTAGGAGAGCTCTCCTCTTAGTGTACTGGGAAGTTACGATCCACCAAGGTAGTTTCCCACATGCCAGTCTGAATCAGGCTTTGGTCTATGTGGAAGACCCTGACATGTTTCTAGGACCTGCATGTTGCCCCTCAGGAACTGTCTCCCTACTCCCAGTAAGAGGCATTTTCCATCAGCTTTCTGAAGAGCGAAATCTCAGCGTGTCTGAACTCAACTTGGATTTTATATTCTCTGGTAAAGCACTAGGAACTTAATCTAGGAGGGCTTTTGACAAGTATGGTCAAAAAGTTCAACCTCTGTGAAAAGCAAACAGGCCTGAAACTGAAGGTTATTCACCAAAAGAATATACATGCTACACCAGGCTGGCCAATAGTCTTTAAAACCTGTTGTGGGTATTGCTTGGTAGAGATGAGACAGACATCTCAGGTGAATCACAGAAAAACTAGTTTAATGAGATCGACGATGCACCTAAAATGTACCCAGCTCTGTACTGGGCACTTCATTTAATTATCTCACTTAATCCTTGAATAATCCCAAAGGTAGACAGTGTAATCCCTATTTTAAAGGGAAGGTATTGGAGGGTCTGAAAAGTTCAGCCCACAGTCACTGAATCAAGAAGTGGGCATTTATCAGCTGGAAGCACAGACTGTGGAACCAGGCTGGCTGTGTTCAATTCCCAGCTCTGCCACTTTCTAGGTGGATAACTTTGGATGCTTTATTTGTTCTCTTGGTTTCTTCATTTGCAAAAATGGCACTAATTACAGATCTCCTACTTCATTGAGTGAAGATTTGATTAATATTTTAAAACAACATAAAACAGCTCCTAGCCCAGAGTAAGAGTTAAAATGTTGGTTACATTTTTAAAAACCCAATCTTCTTAACCCTAAGTCCAGCTTTAGTGCACTCTAGAGCGCTCTTGGCTTACTTGTCATGGTATGACCTGCAAATGTCTCTAGTGGGTTTCCTGGAAGACTGGCTTGAGATACGATTTCATGTAGAAGTGCAAGGCAGTGCCCTCTGGAGAAATCTTTCAGGAAGTGAGGGAAGCAAGATAGAGTAAGGTATGTGGTTTCAGGTGAGGTTCAACTCCAGCCTGCTCCCACTCTACTGAGGAACTCTGAAGCAGAAACTATCTCCTGAGTTTGGCCCATCTTGCAGCAAGAGGGCTAGGCTTTTGTGTTTCTCTATTTGTGAGTCACTGGATGCCAATTGCAGAGAATGAGGTGGTGGTGAGGGACTAGACATTAGCAACAGCCCAGGGCAGTCCTTCAGAGACTTTAGCAGCAAAACAGAAAACCACTGGGGAATGGACACACTGAACCTGGTAAAAGGAATCCCAGCAGACCCACGTGAGGCGCCAACAGCTAGACTCCTCCACTGCGGGAATCCATGGCATTGGCATCACCTTTTGAAACAGGAAAAGTTCTCTTATACCCCTTGCAGGGTGTGTGATGAGGGAGCGTGACCCCACGGCAGCATCTAGGATTGAGTGTTTACAGATCTCTAAGCCCCAGTGGGCATGTGTTACAGCGTGCTCTTTCAGTTTTGCCATCTGCTGGTGGCTTGTGTTAGTCAGCTCAATTAGACCCTCTGCCTGATTGCAAGAACGGAGGGCTTTCTGTATCCAGGTTCTTGCCTTAGTGTACCAGAAAAATCCAATCACACATGGGCTTGGAGAATGAGTTCAAGTTTTTTTTATTGAGTGGTGATAGCTCTCAGCAAAGTGGATGGGGAGGTCAGAAGGGGAATGGAGTG
Source organism: Saimiri boliviensis (assembly GCF_048565385.1). Classification (NCBI taxonomy): domain Eukaryota; kingdom Metazoa; phylum Chordata; class Mammalia; order Primates; family Cebidae; genus Saimiri; species Saimiri boliviensis. The sequence continues at coordinate 57,033,273 of NC_133456.1, read as the reverse complement.
GGAAGGTGATCTTTCCCTGGAGTCGGACCACCCAGCAGTGGGACTCTCCTCTGACCGAATTCTCCTTGGCACCCACGTTGTTCTGCCATGGATAGCCTGCCCATGTCTGCCAGTGTATTCCTCTCACCATCTAGCTGCTTGTGTCTGTGCTCACTAGGGTCTCAGGGTTTTTATCGGCACAGGATGGGGCATGGTGGGCCAGAGTGGTCTTGGAAAATGCAACATTTGGGTGCAAAAAGAGGAGTGCCTGTCCTCACTTAGGTCTATGGGCACAGGCCTGAGGGTGGAGCCCTGGCCAAGGACCCCACCTTTCTCTAACCAACACTTCCCTGCCCAGCTCCTGTATCACTTTGAGCTTGTTGGAAACACATAATTATAGGATCCATCCCAGACCATCTGGGTCAAAGCCTGTGTTTTCCCAAGATCTCCAGGTGTTTTTCCGTTAAGGATTGAGAAACTCTTTTTTAAAGAAATTGACGTGTGTGTGTGTGTCTGTGTGTGTTACACATGCACGTGAATTAAAATCTTCAGTATCACAACCAACTGAAAACACACTTGAATCAGAAAATGCCTCTTATTTCCGTATTCCAGAAATTGATAAACCACACCCATAGCATTCCCTTCAACAAAATGGATAAGGAGCCAACAAATATCGTGTCTTAAAAACAACAAATAGGAAAACAAAAACCAGATGCCGAGCTTTAACAGGGATCCGTGGCTAAACTTTGCAGAGTTTTCCAGAGCTGGAAAGCCTCCAGGAGCTCCCTGAACCATATGAGTAGGATGCACCACATGCCAGCAAAACACATGCTCTCCGGGGCCTCACTCTGACCTGGCTTCAGAGCGGTGGTCGATGAGCTCCACAAATATTTGTATTCATTTTATTGGAGGCAGAGCTCTCCCTGACCTGGGGCCAGCCGAAAGCTACAAAATGCCCTGGAAAGAAAGATCCAATTTAGAGTTCTGATGAGTGGAATTTTTACAGCCAAAGCAGGTGGCCAGTATTTTGGATCATAATGTTTGTGAGGTCTGGCTTGAGGATTTAGAATGGTCGTACTAAAAGAGGTGAATTCATAAGCCTTCAGTATTTTTTGCCAGGCCTTTATACTTTAATAAGAATTTAGTGGAAATATTATTTGTTGTATTCTTTTTAACCACCCAGAATGCCTCAAAACGTCTTTTTCCCCCAAGATCCTACATTTCTGATACCTGCATACATCTTATAGGGATAAGCCTTTAGTTTGTGCTTCTTATAAACCAGGCATGCATGCACAGAAGAGGTGACAAGTGCTTACCCATCTCGATTTCTCACTCCCTGGAGAGTAGATTTCCCAGACCCTTTTTGTTTAGACCCATCCATGTGACCCCTAGCCAGTGAAATGTGAGTAGAAGTAACACACAAAAGTTTCTGGACGGAAGCATCTAAGAATCGGTGTGCTAGCCCACATTCTCTTTTTCACGGCTGTGGTGACCTGAAGCCATCTATTGATATAATAGTGATTCAAATGGGAGAGGGTCTGGTTCTCTGCTTCACAGGACAGAGGGATTGCCCTCTGACTGACCTGCACTTGACTGCATGAGTGAATACTTTTCTTTGCTGAGCCACTGAGATTGCGATTTGTCTGTTGTAGAATCTCCAAGTTCCTTACCCTGCTTATTAGAAATCAAGACCATGGAATTTTGTTTGCTAAAATATTAAGATAGCCTAAGAGTTGTGGATTTGGAGTCAGGAGACACAGATTCAAGTCTCAGCTGCAGCAATTACTAAGTGTGTGACATTAGGAGCACCATTAACAGTCTCTGGACTTAAGTAAAATTAGATTGAGCTATATAATCTCTAAAATCCCATCTCAACTCCAGCATTCTATGATTCTTTAAAACCCCATACCATGTTTTCTCCTTTTAGACTAAAGCTACTCCCTACACACTTTATTGGGAATAATTAAGTCTTATATGCAAGTGTATACACTATGCAAATACTACAAGGATATTCTCTGTAAAGAGTCATGGATATCGGTTGGTTCCTATAAAAAATACAGTATTTTGGCCAGGCACGATAGCTCATGCCTATAATCCCAGCACTTTGGGAAGCCGAGGCAGGTGGATCACAAGGTCAGGAGTTTGAGACTAGCCTAGCCAAGATGGTGAAACCACGTCTCTATCAAAAATAAAAAAAAAATAGCTGGGCGCGGTGGTGGGCGCCTATAATCCCAGCTACTCTGGAGGCTGAGGCAGGAGGCAGAGGTTGCCATGAGCTGAGATCGCTCCACTGCACTCTAGCAGAGGCGACAAAGCAAGACTTCATTTCAAAAAAAACAAACAAAACAGTATTTTTTTGTGGAGAAAGTTTTATAGTTATACAACTATATTTACAAGGCCATGCCTTATATTTGCCTGACTTACTCATCTGCCTGATTCACAACAGAGTCTAAAGGAGCCATTATTGTCACATTGAGGGGTCTGTCCAAAAATGAAAGGCATATGAAACTGAGCTACGTTTGCTGCCACTAAATGGATGGCTTTCCATCTAGATTTAGCTGGGCATGGTGGCACATGCCTGCAGTCCCAGCTACTTGGGAGGCTGAGGCACAAGAATCACTTGAACCTGGGAGGCTGAGGTTGCAGGCACCATGGCACTCCAGCCTGGGTGACAGAGTGAGAGTCTGTCTCCAACAAAACAAAAACAAAAATGAACAACAACAAAAAAAACAAGTGTCGTACAAAAACCGCATAGTTCAATCTTCAACTTGAATACAGGAGATCAAGGGAGATTGCGGCTAAGAAATGTATTTTCTCTTAAATTTTAGGAGCTATATTGACGCTGACTCTTTTGAGCTGCAGGTTGCCATGCAGTAAATTATTTGTATGTAGATTGATTTGGGGGTCTTCAAGTCTCTCCAAAGTCTCTCTTTCTCATTCCACACATGCGTTCACACCTTCTCTTTTTTTCTCCTGCCTTTGATATATCAGATCTTACACTGCAGAGCTCGGACTGCAACAGACCCCAGACTTTTTACCCACCTTTGAAAAACAGACACAAACATTCCACATTGAACGTGAAAAAAACAGCCTACTATAAGTTTTAAAACACCGAACTCTGGATATTGCTCTGAGGGAAAACTCAGGGGATTGAACTGGGAGAAAGGAGAAATTGGGGTGAGGAGGGGCGCATAGGAATAGTGCAGTGATTATTTCAGATGGTGCATTGTTCAAGAAATGAGTATGTCCTCCCAGCTTGCTCCATCTTTTCAGAGTTCTGAAAACGGAATGTATTTGGTTGATGCAGAAGTAACTGTGGTTTTGCCATTATTTTTAAGCAGAAAAAAAAACTGCAATTACTTTTGCACCAACCTAATATTTTCTTTCTCACTGCCTGTGTATTTACGATTTATCCTCTCTGGGGCTGTTCCCGCCACTGTGGCCTCCACCCCTGCTGCTCCTAGATTAATTAGCTTGGGCCTCCTGTTGCAGTGAGCCGCTATTTCAAAGGGAAAGCCCTTTTGTCCCAACCTTCTCTGGCTTCACAGCTCAAATGCATATTCAGGAGTCCCAGGGAACATGAAGCACTTCCGTCTACAAGGAAATACAGAGGCAACTGCTTTCTTGCTACAGGGCAGAGAGAAAATAGATTTTTCTCATCCTTTTACAGTGAGTGAAAGTCTGTGAGGACAGACTTTAAAGTAGTAGCGCAAAATATTGGAGGAGTTCAGGGGATTTTGTTTTTTGCATTTGGTCATTTTGTTTTTGTGTTTCAGAACTGGATCAGAAACCTTGGTACTTCTAAGTTGTGCTTTATCAAGTCTGGATAAATAATAGCTACTATTGTAAAATGGAACATTTTTCCGAAAAAGTCATAGTAGAAGGAACATTACATTTAGTTGTACGTTCTGCAGAATTTATTCTCCCATAGTCTCTGAAGTCCTTGTAATCTTTAGAGCTAAACTTTAATCTTATTTTTATTCTTAGGCTTCAAGCACACATTTGTTGTTCTTGACCCCCTGATTTTGTCTTTCCCCATATTCAACAGACTTTGAAATTATCTTTCTATCACTACAGCTTTCTATTGTCATTAGTCCAATAATGTGGTGTGTTGTCTTCCTTCCTTTTTTGGAAACATTTCAATGTATCTCTTCTTTGAAATATTATTTTGTTCTGTGCTCCTTTCCTGTCTGACCCTATTTCCAGGTTCTTAATTTTTCTTGGCCTTTTTCTTTCCAATTTCTCTCAGAATGCAAATCAAATCTACTTGCTTTTATTCCACCGTCAGTTATTACGAATTATATTAGAGTGTAGAGTAACAAAATATTTGACTTATTTGTTTACTAAGAAACTTAAGCGTGTGTAATTTTTGTAAGGATAACATTCCTCCTGTGTTATGCTGCTAGCATAAGGAAGATAAAATTCCATCAAACCAAACTCACCATAATCTTATTCTTCATGAGATATTGCTAATTTCCCTTGATAGCAAATTGAAGATAGCCAAAAATGTTGGCTCTCCCATTTAGAAATGGGATGTCCTCCCAAACTGGGGTGGGCTCTGATTTCTTTGACCCATAAAATTTGGTAGAAGTTTGACTGTGCCAGTATGAGAGCACAGGTTTAACAGACTGATACCTCTGCATCCTCTCCGTTGGGACATTCACTCTTGGAGCCCTAAGTCACCATGAGAATAAGTCCAGCTCCCCTTGATGGTGCTGGAGAAGCCATGTGTAGCTGTTCCACTCAGTCGCCCCAGCTGAGCCCAGACTTCTATATATGCAAGGCTCCAGACACACAGGTGAAGCCGTACCATCCAGGAACTTCAGCTAATGCCATAGGGAGCAGAGGAAGCACTCTGTCAAGCCATACCCAAATTCCTGGTCCACAGAATTCTGGAACATCATAAAACGGCTGTTTTGAGACATTATGTTTTGGAGTAATTTGTTCATAGCAATTTATAACTATATTACCTTTCTTTAATGCCACCAAATTTGACCATAAACCGGTGGGCCTAGAGGTACTCTTGAAGGAAACATAGTTTTTCCCTTGGGCCAACATGGAGCCAGAGAAGCAGTTGATCATAATTCTTTCTGGTCTCTTGGGCCAAAGGATTATATCATACTTTGCCTGAGGCCACTCTAGGTAATTTGAACCTCAATCTGCCATGTCATTGTGTGGGAGATTTAAATTTATTTTTCCCCAAACAACTTCTTCTTTAAGCTTTTATTCCACTTATACAGTGATCATGGAATCCTTCCCTTACCCTGCGATCAGCAAACTATGGCCTATGAGCTGCCTGTTTTTTAGGTCCTCCAAGCTTAGAATGTTTTTGTTGTTTTACATTTTTAAAGTGTTATTTTTAAAAAGAAAGAAAAATATGCAGCAGATACAATATGTGGCCTGCAAAGTATAAAATATGTGCTATCTGACTCGTTACAGAAAAAAATTGCTAACCTTTGTCAATACCCTGGATATTGAGAATGATACAGAGAAGAGTATGATGGTTAATATTGTCAACTTGATTGGATTGAAGGATGCAATTGTTCCTGGGTATGTCTGTGAGTGTGTGGCCAAAGGAGATTACCATTTGAGTCAGTGGACTGGGAGAGGCAGACCCACCCTCAACCTGGGTGGGCATAGTCTAATCAGCTGCCAGTGTGACTAGAATAAAGCAGGTGGGAGAGGTTGGAAGAGGAGACTTGCTGAGTCATCCCATCTTCACCTTTCTCCCATGCTGGATGCTTCCTGTGCTCAAATACCAGACTCCAGGTCATTCAGTTTTTGGACTCTTGGACTTACACAAGTTTTGCCAGAGGCTCTCAGGCCTTTGGCCATAGACTGAAGGCTGCTGCTCTGTTGGCTTCTCTACTTTTGAGGTTTTGGGCCTTGGATTGATCCACCACTGGCTTCCTTGCTCCTCAACTTGCAGATGGCTTATTGTGGACTTTACCTTGTGATTGTGTGAGTCAATTCTCCTTAACAAACTCCTTTTCACATGTACCTGTATCCTGTTAGTTCTGTCCTGCCAGAGAACCCCGACTCATACAAAGAGGCTCTGGATTCTGTTATGTTCCTTTGAAAACTATTGGTTGTTTTTGTAAGCAGCAAGTTAACTTTGCCAAATGCAAAACTGCAAACCTTTTTTCCCCTGCTGTGAACAGCAGCTGAAATCTTAGTTCAATTCATTTAGTCTTAGCTGGATTTCTGGGTATCTGACCCATGCATATATGACTTGGGGACCAGCCACAGATTAGGACAGGATTTATACACAAAATTTACAGCTCCTTCTCTGTGGCTGTGTCCTTCCTATCATGCGCCCCCTATCCTGCCATTTTCTGGCTACCCCAACCCCCTTAGACCATGACATCTGATTTTTCAAGCTAGTATAACTTCAAGTGTTCTGAGTTTAAGTTTGCCCTTAGGCAAAAAAAAAAAACCTAAAAATATGGGAAACTCAGCCAGCGCCATTCCCTTTTTTTGAGTGTCATCTCCAGTGCAGTATCTGCTTTCTTCTGATTTTTATCATGCCTTTACGTATTTTTGTTACGTTTTGTCCAGAGTTTACAGTTGTTATTGCTGGAAGTGGTGATAAAATTAAAAATACTCAAACAATGCCCAAAACAGAACCCTCCTACTCTTTTTATGATTCTTCAGTTACTCATTTCTCTTCCATTTATTGGAGAGCCCTTTACGAGGCTGTATTTTGTTCATCTGTATTTCTGATGCCAAGAGTCTTGCCACTCAGTGTGTGATCCCTGGACCAGAAGCATTGGCTCCACCTGGGAGCTTGTTAGAAATGCAAAGTCTTAGGCGCCATCCAAGACCTAATGAACCAGAATCTGCGCTATAACAATATCCCAGGTGATGCCTTTACACCATTAAAATTTCATAAGCACAGATACAGGGCACACTAAGGGCCACATCATGGGCACTTGGAAAATGTTTATTGTAAAAGTAAATATAGAAATTCTTCAGCTCAGCGTTTTGTTTCTTTTTTCATAGTTTTATTAAGGTATTATTGATATACAATAAATTACACCTAAAGTATAGAGTTTGGAGATTTTTGGCATGTTTGCCCTGTGAAACCATCACATAATCAAAATAATAAACATTTGTATATTTCTAAAAGTTCCCATTTATCTTTGTTATCATTCCATATCCCTTCCAAGGCAACTACTGATTTGCTTTCTGAAATTGCATATTAGTTTTCATTTCATAGATGTTTGTGTGATTTAAATTGTGTAGTATACACTCTTTTCTGTCTGGCTTCTTTTATTCAGCATTGACATTTAAGATTCATCTGATAGTAGTGTATTTCAATGGTAAACTTTCATTGTGTAGTATTTCATTATGGGGATACATCACAGTTTATTTTATCCATCCACCAGTTGATGGACATTCAGGTTGTTTCCAGTTTTTGACCTTTGCAAATAAAACTGCTATAAGTTTTTGTCTGAATATGTGGTATACCTAGGAATAGAATTCACTATGTCATACAGCAAGTCTGTGTTCAATTATTTACAAGCTGCCTATTTGTTTTCAAAAGTGGTTGTATCATCATACACGTCCACCAACAGCTTTTGATAGTTGGTTAGAATAATCTTGTTTTTCTCAAATCATAATCAAGACTTAGTACCTGGCTCCTCAGGGAATAGAAATTTAAATCCTGAATAATAGTCCCTTGAGGACCTTTTGTCTTCATTAAAGATGCCAAATATACCAAGCAAGGTCTCCTGGATTGAAAATTGTTTGATTCCATACAGAAACAAAAAATATGTTTTGAATAAATTAAATAACTTGCTAATTATTTTGGAGGTTGTTCACTAAGACATGGAAATGCCTCTTCAGAATGGCTCATATCTTCTGAGGATCTCAGCTCAACATACTACTAACTAAGGCATGCTTGCATTAAGAAATCATTTCCCTTTCAGATTTCAATGTCAACATCAAATTCCAATATCTTTTCCTCCTCAGAAAACTCTTCCTAAACGGGTGCAACATTTTGGTTGATAAATATGTGTATAAACAATAAAGAACTATTTTAATAGTTCCATCAAAATGTGGACAATGTGACCAATGCCGGACACTTTGTTTAGAGGGGTACCAACATTGTGTGTGGTTGTAAATGAGAAACTTTATGGATCAATCTTTCCATCTACTTTTCTGAAAAGCTTTTTCTCCAGCCTCCATGCTGGAGATGAAAATCTGTCAAGAAAGAATCTCCCACACCCACCCCACGCATAAATTCACCCAGATAAAAGCATTCTTCTTCATTGGCAGGCAAAGCTGATGATAATTATAGTCTCTGGCAAAGCAAACCCTGTCATAAAAATGTTTCTGATAAATGTTTATAGTTGAGGAAACTACAAAATAATTCGCAAATATAGAACGCAGAAAAAGCTTGACACAAACTAATTGAGTGTTCTCTCTTTACATTTAAAAATAATCCTACCCAATTAAAATTTTTTTCACTCTCCGTTACCTAATGGTATCCTTGATGTGATTTTATGTGTCGCCTTCTTTAAAGGAAAATTATAATTTAGGAGCAACCAAATGAAAAGCCTTGCCAGTGAACAAAAAGAACCAATAAACAGTGAAAAGTTACAGAGAAAGCAGGAAAAAGAGACTTATCAAGAAGAATTTGTAACATATATACAAAGAAGCAACAAAATCATGTTTGTGTACCTGAACCTTGATCATTACTTTGCCCACAAGACGACAACATCAAAATTCTTAACCATCATGAAATGAGTCTAATATTCCTTCCTTTCCAAGTGATCTGTAATTCCTATTACTACACAGTAGGCATAAGGTAAAGAACTTACCTTTTTTTAAAAATTCTGGACAAATAATGTTATTATGTAAGAGTGATTTGTAAAAATGATGCTTCTAAATAGGAATGGAACAACACATTTAATAATAAACTCTCTTCAAAATGAAAAATGTCATTTCCATTTGAATCTCAAAGTAAATTCTTTTTTTAATAAATATTTGAGGTAGCTGTCAAATTTGCAATCAGCTAATACTTGGTAGCTGTGAATTCTCAAATTCAAGAAAAGAAGCAGCAACGGAATGATTACAAAAATGAAGAAATAAGTTTTCAACATTAAAATGGACAGTTTTCAGTTTTGAATCAAAGTGGGCATTAGTATTGACTAAAATATGACTGTTAGCTAATAGCACTAATATGTTGAAAGCTTCAGCCAGATCCTAGTGGACCAAGGACACAGAATCTCTTCCCCTTGGTTTTCAGTGGGCTCACTGCTAATGGAGACTATGAGTCCATTTCTATGGACTTTTTCTTATTTAAAGACCATGCATTAGGAACATGAGTTCTCAGGCCAAACAGTTTAAATACTGGTTCCACCATATTTTTAACAATGTGACCTTCTGCAGTGTAATGAACTATTGGCTGCTTGTTTAAGACAAGGTCTTACTCTGTCACCCAGGCTGGAGTGCAGTGGCATAATTATAGCTCTTTATAACCTCAAACTCCTGGGCTCAAACAATCCTGCCTTAGCCTCCTGCGTACAATGTAGTAGACTCTTAAACCTCTATTTCAGCTTTAGAATGGGAAGGAGTTATAATCTCCCTTATCTCATAAGGCTATTGAAAGAATTAAATGAGACAGTTCTTGGAATGCCATTATTATATTATGATAGTGCTTGACACAGAGTCAGCACTATATGAGTGGTTTCTTCTCCTCCTCCTTCTCCTCTGTCTTATCCTCCTCCCTCTGCTCTTGCCATGAGATTTTCAGAATGTAATATCTGTTCAGTGGGTGGTAAGTGACGTGGTGGTAGGAAGAATTTTCTATTAGATGCCAGCCCTAATTCTAGAAAAGTTAATTTCTAGAGCAGCATTGTCCAACAGTCTCCCTGTGATGATGGAAAGGTTCTAATCTAGGTTGCCCAGTATGGTAGCTGCTAACCACATGTAGCTAAGGAGCACTTGAAGTGTGGCTAGTGCCACTGAAGAGCTGCATTTTAAGTTTTATTCTTTTTAGTTAATTTAATTATAAATGCAACTAGCTACACGTGATTAGTGGCTACCATATTGGACAATGTAAATCTAGAGCAAGAATCACAAGCTCCAGTGCATGACAAGAGCAAACAAGTAACATAAATGAATGCAAATGTGTTCAGTAGATAATAGGGCCGGTAGGGCCTGTGTAAGCTACAGACACACATCTTTTCTAAGGAATTCTGCCAGTCCTAGCCTCAGCCAATGCTGCTAGGTAGGTATAGGTCCAGTTTTCTAATGCTTGAGAAGAAGCTAGAAATGCTTGTTTTTGTGCAAGATCTCCCTATTCTTTCAAGTATCAAGTAATTTTAAAAATTGTGGAACACATTACAGGCCAAACAAAACATGTCTACTAACCAAACATAGACCACAGAACATCAGAATGCATCCTTTACTTTAGAACTCACCCCTGAAATCATGGAAGAGTCTTCAAATTAGACTATCCTAGGGAAAAGCAGGAAGCATCAATTTTGTTACACATCAGGCTGGACTTGGGAACTGCATTAATGATGACCTCACTCCCTACAGCAAACCTTCAGAAGCTATCTCGGTCCTGAGACCTCCATTCCACATAGCTTATAAACCGAAATCAGCTAGTCTTAGGAAGAAGAATCTTGCAAAGACATTAGTGCTTCCTGATCCAGCCCATCCCCAACCCTGAGTGTCTGCTGATGTCAGCATCTCCCCCAAAGAGGAGTGAGAGAGACAGTAATCGGGTCAGACCTCCATGTTGGAAATCCTTAGGACTTGAAGGCAACTAACTCCCAATTGATGGAAAAATAAAAAAGATTGGTCTTGCTTTAAATATGAAGCTAACTGGAAACTATTAAGCTACCAGAGTTCCCTCCAGTGTTTTTACTCATTTCTTCATTGATTAAACACATGGGTTTTGTTTTGTTTTGTTTTGTTTGTTTGTTTGTTTTTTGTTTTGAGACAGAGTTTCGCTCTTGTTACCCAGACTGGAGTGCAATGGCGCAATCTCGGCTCACTGCAACCTCCACCTCCTGGGTTCAGGCAGTTCTCCTGCCTCAGCCTCCGAAGTTGCTGGGATTACAGGCACGCGCCACCATGCCCAGCTAATTTTTTGTATTTTTAGTAGAGATGGGGTTTCACCATATTGACCAGGATGGTCTCGATCTCTTGACCTCGTAATCCACCCACCTCGGCCTCCCAAAGTGCTGGAATTACAGGCGTGAGCCACCACGCCCGGCCCGAACACATGTTTTTTTAAGCAGCCCTTGCATCTGAATCACCAGAGCCATCTCTGTGCCCACCACATGGATCTGGATGGTCACAGAGTCAGCTTTCAGCCTGATTTTCCTGGAGGAACTAGATACAAAGCCAACATAGCCCCGAGGTTAAGAGCATCATCTTTGCCCTCAAAGAGGCCTCAGGTTCAGATTGCACACATACTATCTCTGTGACCTTAAGCAAGAGACATCCCTACTTCTTGGTCACTCCTCCACAACTTGGGAAAAGTTAAGAGTGTCTTCCTTATAAATTAGGAAGAAGATTAAATGAGAAAATTGTGTAAAGGGCTTAGCACAGCCATAACAAACCCTCAATACGAAAGACATTTCCAGTTAATAGACTACTCTCTGTTCCACACAGTCACATAACAAGGGGAGGCTGTGATGGGGGTTATCTGCCCCAGCCAGGAGGGGTCTTTTTCTAATGACTTTATTTAGACTTGCTGGTGTAGGCTGATCACCAAAAGCTGACCAACTTTTGTTCAGAAAAAAAATTAAAAAGTAAATACAAAATAAATATCCTTCCTGTAGGAGATAGCTTTAAAAATAACTTTTGGTCAGTTTTATTATTATTTTAAATTTCTCTATGGACATTACATTCCATCATCATTGTTGTCTGTTCCTGGGGAAACTGCCGCCACCCACTGATACACCACTGGCTTCATATTTCTCTCTTCTGTGGTCTTGCTTCCTGAAGATCTTTGTTTTAGTCCCCCTTGGAATCATTGGTCAGTTGTGTATATTCTGGTGCGTTGCAAATAGGTGTCATGCAAACACAGACTCAGAACCTAGGACATAAGGTGACCAATGTGTACCAGCATGACCGAGACCTTCCTACATTGAGCACTCAGAGTCCCGTGTTCAGTCCTGTGCAGTGGGGACAGTTGGTTACCGTGGACCTGCCAGGCATTAAGTAAAGATAAGTGGGAAAGATAAGAAGCCTGGGTTCAACTACTGGGAGTCTGAATGTGATTTGTATAACAGCAAAGGAAAAAGAACTATGCCCTAAGTGTGTGCATGCACACACACAGATACATACGTTTCGGAGTGTGGCTCCCATAGGCTTTGCCAGATCCCCCGCCTTGAGCCTCACGCAAACATCTGCCTCTACCCACTGATCAGCTCATATGCCAAGACTCATTTGGCTGATCCTGGAAGTAGTGAATTAGCAACCATCTATTCGTACCCTTTCTTGTCTCATGTGCTTTGATGTACCTGCTAAGGGAATGTTCGACAGGTTCTCACAGACATGAAGCCTGAGCCCAACTGATCGTTGCATAATTGATAATAGGCCTTTTGTATTCACATTCTATTTAGATTATTGTATGGAGCAGGTGACAGGTGTTGGGGGAACATTACCCAAACTGCCTGTTGCCAAGAACATCCTGAGACCAGCTGGGGTGAGGAACCCAGAGGAAATCCCCATAGTAATTTAATAGTTCACAGGGCTTTGGGTTTGTGAGGATTACGATGAAGAAATAAAGTGATATTGACCACCCACTGAAGAAGGGTCTTTGTGCTTTTCCCTGGATATTTCTACACTTACTATTTTGTTCCCAAGAAAATTGCTACAGGGTGATCATTGTACAGAATGTATATTGCACCTTAACAGGAGAAACAGACAACATCTATTAATGTAAGTGAGAAACCTGCTTTAAAACACCCAGCTCAGGGTATACCAGTTTTGGGGTGGGTGAGGATTGCTAACTACTTTTTTCAAAGGACTTGTACCAGAGCCAGACATTTAAGGAAAAATCATAGAATGAGACTTTCCGAATTAGAAGTGGGTACTGAAACAGAACTAGGAAGAACATTTCACTTGATTTCTCACAACTCATACTCTGGGTTCACAGACACATTTTTCAAAGTTGATAGAGCCACTACCTGGCTCTAGATTATAAAATTTAGTTTCAATTGGCCTCCCCTGCTTTTGCAGACAGTTTGATTATTTAAAACAAGTTTGGGTCCGAATTTATTCATTGGCTCATTCCACAAACACTCAACAAGTGTGCCAACTATATTAAATGCACTGTGTGAGACAGAGTTCATTCAATATTCGCCTCAGAGATACTTTGGCAGCATCAGCTCTGTGACACACCCTCAGCAAGCCAAGCACTATAGACATAGTCTGCACTTGGAGCTTACGTTCAATGAGGCTCATGGAAACTTTCAATCATACTTGCTTTGGAGAAAAATTAAGTCAGCCAAAGAAAGGGTAGGAAGTGCTGGAGTAGGGAAGTAGAAGGTAATACTTCAGTAAAATCTTGAAAAAGGTGAGTGAACTAGCTAAGTGAACATTTTGGGGGTTGGGGGGAAATGTTTCTGACAGGGCAAAAACCCTGTGCAAAGGCCCCAGGGCAGAGAATACTGCATGTTTGAAGCCATTGTGAGGACTTCACACTAAGTGGAAATGGGGTTTGGACAAAGAAGTAGCCTGATCTAAGTGAGGTTTTAACAGAATCATCTTGACTGCTCCTTAAGCAATAACACAAGGAGAGAAAGACACATTCTACCCCTCAACAGGCAGAAACAGGTATTTGTAAAATTTCATTTTAAATGAGGCAGAAGGAAATAACAATGAAATAATAAAAAGCCTGCTGAGGAAAGGGTGGCTAATTTCAAACATGAGGGACAGCTTTTTGAAGGAGGAGACTGTAAGAAAAACGTTTTTTTCCTTCTCATTCAAGTCCTCACTTCCTCTCTCTTCCTTCTTCCCTCTCTTCATCTCCCCATATGTCTTTCAAGCATTCCCAAAAGCAGATAGGTATGTCAATCTACTTTTGTGAAGGTTGGACATTTTCTCTAATAAAATGTTTTTTAAACTCATTAGGTCATTCTCATGAAAAACTGCAATCCATAACATTAAAGGCTTGGCATGTTTTAAAAATTATATCTCTGAAAGCATTTTTGTTGGGAACCAATCTCTGAATGCAGTGGTTCATAAGAGCGAACATTACAAGAAATAACCTTTTTTTTTTTGAAACGGAGTTTCACTCTTGTTGTTACCCAGGCTGGAGTGCAATGGCGCGATCTCGACTCACTGCAACCTCTGCCTCCTGGGTTCAGGCAATTCTCCTGCCTCAGCCTCCTGAGTAGCTGGGATTACAGGCACGCGCCACCATGCCCAGCTAATTTTTTGTATTTTTAGTAGAGACGGGGTTTCACCATGTTGACCAGGATGGTCTCGATCTCTTGACCTTGTGATCCACCCGCCTCGGCCTCCCAAAGTGCTGGGATTACAGGCTTGAGCCACCGCACCCGGCTAAGAAATAACCATTTTAAACACAGTCATAAACCATATAACGATGTTTCAGTCAACAATAGAGCATATATGCAAAAATGGTCATCCAGCAAACTAAGGTCAATTTACAATTGAAGAAAGAAAAAATACTTTTAATAAATTTAGTGCAGTCTAAGTGTACAGTGTTTCTAAAGTCTACAGTAGTGTATAGGAATGTCCCAAGCCTTCACATTCACTCACGACTCACACACTGACTCACCCATGGCAACTTCCTTTTTTAAAAAAAAAAAAAAATTATACTTTAAGTTCTGGGATACATGTGCAGAATGTGCAGGTTTATTATATAGGTATACAAGTGCCGTGGTGATTTGCTGCACCCATCAACCTGTTGTTTACATTAGGTATTTCTCCTAATACTATCCCTTCCCTAGCCCCCCAGCCCCTGATGGGCCCCAGTGTGTGATGTTCCCCTCACCCGGGGCAACATCTAACCCTGCAAGCTCCGTTCACAGAAGTGCCTTATACAACTGTGTCATTATCTTTTATACTGCATTTTTACTGTACCTTTTCTACATTTAGATATGTCTAAACACACAAATCTCATTGTATTACAATTGTTTACAGTATTCCGGACTGTCATATGCTGTACAGGTCTGCAGCCTAAGAGCACTCGGCTATACTCCATAGCCTAGGTATGTAGTGGGTGGTATCATCTAGGTTTGTGTAAGTAAAACTCTGTGACGCTTGCACAATGACGAAGTGACCTAACGATGCATTTCTCAGAGCATATCCATATCACTAAGCAATGATTGTATATAAACAGGATAGTGCATATTTTTCTCTACCTCTTGATTTAACTTCGTGATGTGCCACCCCTTATTTTACACTCTTAGTTCCATAATACTGTCTTTCAGTCTTGTAATGCATACCCAACAGAGGTCTTTCAAAAGAAGGAGTGTGGTTTGAGGCAGTCAGAATGAGAAAGATCTTAATCACCAGGTTGCAGCACATGATAGATATGTAACAAATATTTGTGGAATTGATCTTTGAAACAATTTGTATCCAAATATCTATCACTACCAGACTTAGTCTGTTAATTCTTAAAAGAACAGAACACTAGAGGTCAGTCTTCACATTGAGAAAGAATGGAAAGTATAGAAAGTGATGAGAAGAAAGACTAACGCAGTCTCTTGGAGTCTTTTAAATAGTGAGAAAATTATGTTAAAATAACCTTCACAAATACCAGGCAACTTTCATTATTAATACAATTTAAAAGTACCAAAATCATTTGTATACACAGTATATAAATATGTGTGTGTGTGTGTGTGTGTGTGTGTGTGTGTTTACATTTTCATAGAGCATATGGGAAGTATTGTATCACAAATTTGGTATTTTTCAGCACTTAGTCTAATACGACATACTTTAAGCATCTTAAGCCTAAATTAGAAGACAGAAAATTGAAATGCAAAGCCAGACAGATTAAATAAACTCTCTGCAAATGTACACTATAAAATCCAGAGCAGTTTCAGCGCTTCAGCAGACACTGGCTTCTGTCACTGTCTCATTTGAACCAATTTTCCTTCCCAAGTAATGGCTGGGATGAACCTGAGGTCCTCAATTACTCAGCTTCCAGATAATTAGATCTTTACCTGCTGTTTAAACTACCAGATTCTTCTCTGTTCAAATGCCCCAGGTTTTTCCCCCTTTACACAGTCTATATCTACCAAAGTCTTAGACACTAGCATGTTTTGTCTACTGAAATTCTGCCCATTTTCTTTTTTCTGTACTAGAAGAATCTTCACTGTTAGGTTTGCTGATGCTGAGACAGCATGTTAAACTCACCCAGAGTCATTTCTCATTCTCTTCTGAAACTATGTCCCCAATAATCTCCTATGAAGAAAAAAAAAAAAAAAAAACACTCTTCATTCTATAGTTACAGATCCAAAAGAGAAACAAAAAGCACTTAAATGGCCATAAATGTTAAATTATTGGCCGGGTGTGGTGGCTCACACATGTAATCCCAGCGTTTTGAAAGGCTGAGGCAGGCACATTGCTTGAGCCTACAAGTTTGAAACCAGCCTGGGCAACATAGAGAAACGCCATCTCTACAACAAAATACAAAAATATTAGCCAGACATGGTGGCACATACCTGTAGTCTCAAGCTACTCAGGAGGCTGTGGTGGGAGGATCACCTGAGCCCGGAAGTTCAAGGCTGCTGTGAGCTATGATTACACCACTGTACTCAAGCCTGGGTAACCAAGTGAGATCCTGTCATAGAAAAAAAATATATATTAAATTACTGAGAAAAAATAAACATAGTTATTTTAATATCTCAGAAACATACCTTTAAATTATATGGCAAATGTTTCCTTAGAGAAAGCCTAGGTAAAGTGGATGAAAAGACAAGTCACAGACTGGGAGGAAAAGAAATATATGAAGAGCTCTCGAAACTCAACAGGAAAAAAAATAAACAATCCAAGTAGAAAATGAATAAAACACATAAGTAGACATTTTCACTGAAAAGGATGTACAGATAGCATATGAAAACATGTCCAAGCTCATTAGCCATCAGAGACATGCAAGTTAATGAGATATCTCTACCCACCTGTCAGAATAGCTAACATAAAAAGAGCAAAGGAGCAAGAGGAGATACTGGGTCAATCACTTGTGTATTGCTAATGACAGTGTAACATGGCGTCCTCACTCTGGTAAACAGTTTGGCAGTTTCTCAGTAACTAAATATAGTTACCAGAAAGCCCAGTAATCATACTTTAAAGTATTTATCCCAGAGAAATAAAAACTTGTATCTGCATGAAAGCCTATTAAGGAATGGGCATAGCAGCTTTATTCATACAGTCTCAAATTGGAAACAACCCAGATGTCCTTCAGCAAGTGGATAGTTAAACAAGCTGTGGTGCATCCATACCGGGTGATACGGTTTGCATGTGTGTCCCCAGCCAAATCTCATGCTGAATTGTAATCCACAGTGTTGGGAGTGGGACCTGGTGAGAGGTGCTTGGATCATGGGGGTGGTCCTTCGTGAATGGTTTAGTACCATCTCCTTGGTGCTATTGTCACCATAGGGAGTGAGTGAGTGAGTGATGATGAGATCTGGTTGTTTAAAAGTGTGTGGCAGCTCCCCACTCTCCCTCTTGCTGCTCTAGCCATGTGACATGCTGGCTCCCCCTTCACCTGCTGCCATGATTGTAAGTTTCCTGAGGCCTCCCCAGAAGCTGAGCAGATGCCAGAATCCTGAACACCCTGTGGAACCATAAATGCAATTAAACTCCTTTTCTTTATGAATTCCCCAATCTTAGGTATTTCTTTGTAGCAGTCCAAGAATGGACTAATACAACAGGGAATAATACTTGGTAGTAAAGAACAGACTATCAATATTGCAGCAACTTGGATGAGTCTCCAGGGAATCATGCCAAATGAAGAAAAAATAAGCCCAAAAGATTACACACTGGTGATTGCATTTATATAGCATTTCTGAAATGATAAAAATTTTAGAAACTGAGAACAGATTAGTGGTTGCTAGAGAGATAAGGAGGATAAAGAGAGGGAGAGAGTTGGATGTGGTTGTAAAAAATCAACACGAGGAGTCCTTGTGTTGATGGAACTGTTCTCTGCCTTGACTGTGGTAGTGAACATATGAATCCGCAATGTGAAAAATTGTATAGAACTAAATACAAACACAGAAGCACAAATGAGTCCAAGTAAAACTGGAGAAATCTGAATATGATTGGTGGATTATATGTATGTCAATTTCCTGGCTGTGAAATTATACTACAGTTCTGCAAAATGTCAACATTGAGGAAAACTGAGTAACATCAATATAGAATCTGTCTCTCTGTATTATTTCTTACACCTAAATGTGAACCTTCAATTATAATAATAAAAACGTTCAATTAGAAGTATATGTAAAACAATGGTTAAAGAATTCAACACAGCCAGTCAGTGAAGGGAGATTTAAATATGGCTTCAAACTCTTAACCAATTTTTTCTTCTTGTTCAGACTTCAATTCTGTATGACATTATCTGCAAATTGGTTGTTTCCAAGTCCTGAGATTACTGCTAAAGAGTTGATCAAAATAATCCGAGATGACAGTTCTTTAAGGCAAATGAAAAAAAGTAATTTTCAAAGTAGCTTGGTCATTTTGAAGAATTGTCACCAAAATTACAGTACTGGAGAAAGAAAATGGTAATGTTGTGGCAGCACAAATCTTTCCTCGTTTATCATGCTTTCAGAATATTTTACCAGGCTGTGTGGATGAGGACATGAAATGGAGTCCCTAATCAGCGTGTTCATTCATGTCATGTGGGGAGTGTTGGCATTAAAATCTTTTTTTTTTTTTCTCGCCTTCCACATAATAATCCCATCTATGCTTCTGCCGCCACCCTTCTTCTCACATTATTATCAGGTCTGTTAAACACCGAATTTCCCAGGCATTCGCTTCTCAAGAGGCCTCACTTTCCCAACCAATTCAAGTAACAGAAATTGTTTTCTGAATACCTAAAAGCAAAGGAAAAAGTATACATGTTTCCCCCAACCCCTCCTATCATCCCAGAATCACCTCTGATCTCCCAAATGACCAGAAAAAAGACTTTAATCAGTGACTTCTGGCCAAAAGATGACCTTCCAGGAATGAGGTAGCCTTTGAGGTCACTCCTAAATGTGGAAGAGGCTGCGTGGATCAGGCAGGGTAGGGAATCTCTGCTGTGCTAATAACATCAAAATCTTACAATGACAGGGTTAAGCTATACATGGGATCAAATCTCATAGTACTTGCCTCACCCCCACTCCCCCCACGCACAAAGGACTGCTTGTAAAAAATGGGGAGAAAACTGCGTAAAGTCATCGTCTAGCTAATAGTGCTATATCAGTGTCAGTTTCCTTGTTGATATTGTACTCCAGTCATATACCACGTCACCACTGGGGGAAGCTGGATGAAGGGTTCCCGGAGGACTACATACCATTTTTGCAACTTTCTGGAAATCTGTAATGATCCCAGAATAAAACATGTCAGGGTTTCCTTCTCACTCACACAACGCTCTCTCTGCAATGGGGCCAAGTCTGTTTAGGGCTCAGGCTGAGAGGACAGTTCCCATTGAAACGTTGCCCAGGGAAAGCAAGCTTAGAAGTATCCAGCCCTGGCCCAGAAGCAACACGCAGAACTGTTTCTCACCACTTGTTGCCTGATCTCCTAGTCACGAGGGTGAGCAGAAGGGGCAGGGAGGAGGGAATTACGTAATCTTTCTAAGTGCTCACAAGGTGAAAACCTGGGAATATTTGGTGAATAGCACAAAGGATGACCGCACCGAATCAAGTGACAAGCTGAAAAACAAGCTGTGTTGTAAATATAAATTCTGAGCCTCAAAAAAAAATTCAGTAAGGACCTACTCATCTTACTAGAAATAAACCTATTTTTCTTCCTAGGTAAATTCAGGCTCTGCTGCTTATTAGTGATGTGACTTTGAGTATACTACACCAGCTGCCTGTGAGCTTTAGTTTCTTCATCCTTGAAACAGATTTATGGAGAAGATGAAAAGGGATGATATATGCAAAATATTTAGTGTGGAGTCTACAGGGAGGCTTTCATATAGTAAATATGCAATACATGTTAGCAGTTACTGTTACCGTTACTATTATGCTACTGATATTTTGTTGCTATTCATCGTCTCTGCTATCACTTCCCCTTCCAGGAGCTATTAGAACTCAAGTCTATCAAGAGTTAATATTGAAGGAGAAATAGGGAGAGGCATGCTGGAAGTTAAAGGACATCCACTTATAAATAATTCCATTGAACTCTTATTCACTCCTGTTAGACCTTGATTCTTACACTCTCACACATGCGGTGCAATCTCTCTGAACCCTATGAATCTTAGTATATTAGTAATATTGATACGGTAAGAAGGAATCTAGAACAGTGGTTCAGATTGATTCTGCACCCTGACCACCTGGGTTTGAATGCACTTTCATCATTTATTAGCTATGTGACCCGAAGCAGGTTACTTAACCTCTGTATATCTCAATTTCCTCATCTAGAAAACCAGCTGTTATGAGATTAATTTGGGTTTACATTTGGTACCAAATACCAGGGTAACAGCATCAGCCACAAAAGACATGATGGTCCTTTCTCTTCTCACTGATCAAATAGGAAAATATCTTTAAAACATACAAATTCACTCATACAGAATGGTACAGTGGAGACCCCAGCCTCTCAAAATTTAAGAATTCCAGGTTTAGGTGGTGAGAAAAGCAAAGGTATAGCTGAATAGAAAGGAGCTGCTTTTAGACCTTTTTTTTTAGTTTTATTTTTAATTAAGGCAACCTAGGATTTACTCTGGGTGGTTAATGATCTCAGAGTTCACACAAGTAACTCATTTTTTGGTTAATGGTCTGTCACCTTCGCACATGGCAGGAATGAGCATCCTTACTCTGGAAGAAAAGGGGCTGCTGTTTCCCTGTCATGGTGCAGAGGAGTAACACCTATTCAGAGCTGGAAATCCCCTGGAAATGCCCCGTGACTCCTTCACTTCCTCATGGCTGCTGGTGGAGGTGGAGGCTAGTCCCAGAACCTTTTATTCAGATGACATTTCAACAATGTGTCCCCTGTGCTCTTGCTGCATTTCCTCAATGGCAAAAAAAAAAAAAAAAAAAAAAAAACCCTATCTAATCTGTCAGAAGGGCCAATCTAATCTGCCTTGTTAACTATGTTTATGGAGGAAAATGTTTTATAACATTATATGTCATAAAACTCAACACATATAGCAGATGCAAAATGTCCCTGAAATTGCAAATATTGACCAATCTCTTTTCCTCCCCAAGCAGATAAACGTGTGACATGAGAAATACATTATCTGTCATCAAAGGAGAATAATAGAGAGAGTCACAGTCAGACTGTTTGACCTACTACATCCACTTATTCAGTAATGCCCATTGCAAAGCCCAAGCTGCCTGGAAACTTTATCATAAAGCATAGTTTTTAAATGTTTTTTCAAAAATTGCATTGGCTACTTTAGATCTGCCTGTAGTCAAGTGCACCATGTCTAAAGCTTTAGTCAGATGTTTCCTATCACCTACTATTATTTCTTAACCTCCAACAGAGTTGATCTCAAAGTATAGCCCACACAGCTGAATAACTGGAGAAACTTGTTAAAGATGCAGGTTCCCAGGCCATCTGACTCAGAAGCTCTGGGATTCGGGCCCAGGAAATGTCATCTTGGAATTGCTGCAAACTCACCAAACATTTAATTATACACACACACACACACACACACACACACACACACACACACACGTATATACACACATATATATTTTGGGACAGAGTCTCTGTTGCCCAGGCTGGAGTGCAATGGTGCAATCTTGGCTTACCTCCACCTCCACCTCCCGAGTTCAAGCAATTCTCCTGTCTCAGCCTCCTGAGTGGCTGGGATTACAGGCATGCACCACCATGCCGAGCTAAGTTTGTATTTTTAGTATAGATAGGGTTTCTCTATGTTGGTCAGGCTGGTCTCGAACCCCTGACCTCAGGTGATCCACCCACCTCGGCCTCCCAAAGTGCTGGGATTACAGGCATGAGCCACTGTGCCTGGCTCATTTAATAATATATTAATAGTTATAATTTAAATATAATTTTAAGTATTTTAAATAGATCGATTTGTACTGTATTCCCTCCTTTAGAAATACCTTTTTTTTTTTAACCATTTCGAGTCTCTGTGTGCCTTGTTAATTCTTTCGCATACATCATCTCCGTCAATCTTCTCAACAAACCCGTTTCACAGATGAAGAAATTAAAGCTCAGAGACAGCTGGTGTAATATGCTCAAAATCATATAATTAATAAGTAGCAGAGCTTGAATTCACACAGAAAAATAGGTTTATTTTCTAGTAAGGTGAGTAGGTCCTTTCTGAATTTCTTTTTTAGAGGTTCAGAATTTGTTATTGTTAATTCTTTCTTAGAGTTATATACTTTACCTTATAGACCATAAAAGCACGATAGATAGACAGATAGATAGAGAGATAGAGAGATACAAATAGCTATAAATTTAGATGACTAGAGAGAACTTTATATCTAGCAATCTCTAAAAATCAAATCCCTGCAGTACAAATAGTAAATACTTTTTAAAGGAAAAAACAACAACTACATTATCCAAAAGTATTTTTTGTGTGTGGGCCTTATTGAGCATAATAAGAACATGTATTTTTGAAATATAAGAGACTAAGGTGGTTGTTGTTAGTGGCTGTTGTTTTTTATTTTGTTTTGACTTAAGGTATTTTCTCTCGTGAGCAGCATGGCAGTTTCAAAAAGATTAAAATGCTAAAGAAAATCAGTGCCTTCGAATTAAAATGCAAATCTAAGTAAAAAGAGAAAGGGCAAATATCACCCTTAATTTTGCTGAATGACAGCTCAGGCCTGGTGACAATGTCATCCTAAACCAGTGCTTTCCAAAGCAGTTTCCAAAACACTGGCCCCATGCGTGCACCTCTAAGGAGGGGTCCTTGTGCCCAAATATGTTTGCAGATTGCGCCAAACTCTCTCTCCTGTCCCCACCACAATGCTTCACAAAAGTACCTGTTCACATGAACTTCTCTGTAAAGTCCTACAGTAAAGAAACTTGGTGCTGGGCGCAGTAGCTCACACCTGTAATCCCAGCAGTTTGGGAGGCCGAGGCAGGTGGATCACCTGAGGTCAGGAGTTCAAGACCAGCCTGACCAATATAGTGAAACTCTGTCTCTACTAAAATTACAAAAATAGCCCGGCATGGTGGCTTGAGCTTACTTGGGAGGCTGAGGCAGGAGAACTGCTTACTTGAACCTGGGAGGAGGAGATTGCAGTGAGCCGAGATCATGCCACTGCACTCCAGCCTGGATGACAGAGCAAGACTGTCTCAAAAACAAAAAGGAAAAGAAACTTGGTGAATTTTGATCAGGCAAGCATTTTTCAAGCTTATTTGTGCCCAAACCCACTTATTTTAAATTGTGTATATAACTTTGTGAACAGTTTCACAGAGCAAAGGTACTTTGAGGTTGCTATTGCAGCTCTGAATGTATCTGTTGAGTCCATGCTGTGGGGTTAAATTCCATTTCTGTACGTGTCAGCTGGATAAATCCTGTTCCGTAGGTGGAGACTTTACCCTTCCCCTTCATCTTTTAAATCCAGGCCGCTGGTCATTAGTGGCAGGACCCTCCAAAGCACCTGCATTGCCATTGCCAGAAAGCAGGCCAGAAGCCCGTGCCCTGTTTACCAATGACACAGCCTGGCGTAAGCAGGACAAGGTATCAGCACTGTGGCTCCAGGCTGATATCTCGACCTCTTTAAGGATTCCTGAAAAATTGATTTTCTAGGCTGCCTTCTGAAAAGATGTTATCTCATCTCTGATTTCTGTCTAATAAGCTCCAAATTATTTGTGGTCACCTAGTGCGATATGTTCCAAGGCCCTGTATTAGCAGTTCTGGAATAGCTGAGTTGTGAAATATTACACATGAGCAGTCTTTCAACTTTGCAGTTTAAAATAATACTTCTTAAATGATCTGGCTGGCTCTGAGGTCCAACAGCAAGAACTTCCCCGCTACCCATAGCCCCTTGGGTTTCCAGTTTTTGTCAGCACATCTTGTTCCCCACTATCCCTGGTGCCTAGATCAATCATGTAGCCTGTAGCCAGGTGCGGTGGCCCAAGCCTGTAATCCCAGCACTTTGGGAGGCTGAGGTGGGTGGATCACCTGAGGTCAGGAGTTCGAGACCAGCCTGACCAATACGGTGAAACCCTATCTTTTAATAATAATAATAATAATAATAATGTAGCCTGTAATTGGCATGTAGTGGACATTTGATGAATACTTGTTGAAAGAATAAATTAAGGAGAAAGGAGTCTTATTCTAGAGCAGAGATCCCCAATCCCCCGCCCCCGGCTACAGACCAGTACCAGTCTGTGACCTGTTAGGAACTGGGCTGCGTAGCAGGAGGTGAGAAGCAAGTGAGCAAGTATTATTAGCTCCACCTCCTGTCAGATCAGCAGCAGCAGCAGATTCTCATAGGAGCATAAACCCTATTGTGAACTGTGCGTACAAGGGGTCTAGGTTGTGCACTCCTTATGAGAATCTAACTAATTGCCTGATGATCTGAGGCAGAACAGTTTCATCCTGAAGCCATGCCCCCTGACCTTGATGCATGGAAAAAATTGTCTTCCACAAAACCTGTCCCTGGTGTCAAAAAGGTTGGGGACTGCTGCTATAGAGTATCTCTGGGGCTGACGCATCAAAATCATATCTATTCCCTTAGGACTGGCCAACCTCCTGAAACCTGTGGCCATCTTCCATATGCTCTTTCCACTTCCACAACTCTTGTTGCCTTAGGGCAGTGACAGTGTCCTTAAGATCCTGCCCAAAGGCCCTAGAGTACTGTGTGAACATACTAACAATTGCCTGCGGTCAAGTGAATAAAACTGGTTCTTGTTCCATCCATTGCTAAAGGAAAACCACTAAGCGAAATCAGTGATTTATTAGAACAGGATAAGGAAGAAATAAACTCCGGATTGAAGAAATGACCACTGAGCTGCCAAGAGTGCAAAGGTCTTTCTGCAGCCAGGCTCTCTCTTGAACTTACCTCATGCCCACGTCCACCCAAATATGCTGGGGGCACTTGTCTGGCAAACTAATGAAGGAGCCCCACATTTGATCTGAATCCAGGCTTCAGTGTTTCCTCCAAGAGAACTACCCTCAAAATAGAAAGATAAGTGGCACAATAAACTAAATAATAAACCTAGAGATTCCAGGGAAAGCCTGTTGGCCATGACTCCAGGGACTCATCTCCAGAGGAACCCTCTGAGGACGTGTCTAGGTGCAAGAGAGAGGGGATCTGGTAACATTGATAGTGCCATCTCCCTACGTATTAGGTCAAATGAGTTGCGAATCCCTGTTTGGGGCCTTGTATTAGTCCATTTTCATGCTGCTGATAAAGACATACCTGAGACTGGGTAATTTACAAAGAAAAGGCAGTTTAGAGTACTCACAGTTCCACATGGTTGGGAAGGCCTCACAATCATGGCGGAAGGTGAAAGGTACATTTTACATGGTAGCAGACAAGTGAGAATGAGAGACAAGCAATGTTTCCCTTTATAAAATCATCAGATCTCATGAGACGTATTCACTACCACAAGAACAGTATGCGAGATTCCATACCAGTTCAATTATCAGTATGGAATCAGCCCTTGTGATTCGATTATCTCCCACCAGGTCTCTCCCACAACATGTGGGAATTAGGGGAGCTACAGTTCAAGATAAGATTTGGGTAGGGACACAGCCAAACCATATCAAGCCTCTTTAAGAGAGCATCACAAAAATGAAAAAGTCGTTTTTTCTCCTCCCAGGCTCATGCAGAGTTGGTGCACGGAGGGCTCAGTGTGGCTCTCTTGGTAGGGGGCTGCTATTTTTGCCTGATCAGAAAGCTTCCTTCCCTGAGAAGCAGGCCAAGTTCTTTATAGTGCCTGGAGGCCAGGCAGCTACCACCTGCAGAGAGCTGCCTGCTCAGGAGAGCAAAGATTGGTGCTTAAAGCTTCTCAGATACCATGGGGGTAAACTTGTTTCCACAGATGTTTGTGGGGAGGACTCTGTGGGAAGCTGGGCATCTTGTATGTGCACAGGCACAGGTAGGGGCCAGGGGCTGGGTTGTTTTATTGCAAAATAATAAGTCGACCACAGGTTGACAAGACCTTGATAGCTAGTAAGTCTGGGCTTTAAGGACCTGTTCCTTTGGGATATCTTGGTCATGCCTACGTGGACTGGGAAACTAGCATTTTAGAATCAATGTTCTGAGAGAGGAAATATAGACTCTGGTTATAAAAATCAAATAATTTCAGATGTAAGATGGACTTTGAAGGTGATTTCATTCACGTCTGTTCTTTTACAGATGAGGAAACTGATACAAAAAGGGAAGCATGGAAGGTCATTTAGTTAGAGGAAGGAATAATTGCTTTTTCCCAAAACCATTAAGTGATGCTTCTATTTCAGTGAATCCTGCCATGGCCCTGACATTTCAAGCCGGGCTCCAGGCCTGGAGGTAGACCACTGTGGAGCATATAGAGCAGCCAGTGCTATTGATACAAAGTCCATCACCAGGGAAAGAACCTTGTGCCCCTGGAGATACCTAAGTTCACAGTCATTGATCTCCAGAGCAAGGCACCTACTTCGGGCATAGTGGGAAACACCATCCTCCAACCCCAAATCCACAGTTCTGCTAGGAAAGCTGCTTGTATCTGCAGTGCCAACCAACTGGCCCCAAGAGCTGTCCTGGGAAGTCAGTGCCTCTGGTAACATGCTAAGCTACCCACCATTAGAACCCCTGGACCCCTGGGTTATATCAGCACAGGAATACACTTCTCTTTCCTTTCTTATGTGAGCTCCACCATGGCAGTGAGTTGGAATGAAACACACCCTTGACAGCCATCTGCAGGGGTAAAAAAGACTTCAACTAATCACACTTGCAGATAAAAGGCCGAACTCCTCCCTGATCTCAGGGGAATCGTTAAGAAGGCCCTTGCTTGGGCCAGGCACAGTGGCTCATCCCTGTAATCCCAGCACTTTGGGAGGTCTATGTGGGTGGATCACTTGAGGTCGGGAGTTCCGGATTAGCCTGGCCAACATGGCGAAACCCTGATCTCTACTAAAAATAGCCAAAAATTAGCCAGGCATGGTGGCACGTGCCTGTAATCTCAGCTACTGCCCGCTCCCCATCCCCTTTTCTACCAGTTTTCTACCTGTGAAAACTGAATCTTCTTCAACTCTCACTTTTTAAAGAGAGAATACTTGCTCAGTAATCCATTTATCAGTTCATTATTTGTTTGGTGAGTCCCAGACACTGTGCTAAACACACAACCATGGCATGCCTATGTTCCTGTCCCCGTTGAGCCTGCAGTGTGGTGGAGATCTCAATGACTATGCCACAAGGAACAAATGCTGGGATTGGCGTCACTACAGAATGACAGGATAATGCACTGGAACGGCACCTAACTCAGTATTGGAGGGTCAGGAAGAGCATCTTAGAATAAGTGATGTTTTAACCAGAATCTTAAAAGTAAACCAGTTACTTGTCAAAAGTTAAGGTAGGAGGTTGATGTACGATGGTGGAATCGCACATAGAGGAAACAAATTTGTAAACTGAAGCTCAGAGCTGAGAAAGGATTTCTAGTTCATCCAGAAATCTGTAAGATTAAGATTATTTAGATTCATGAAAAGAAAAGAACATAGAGATGGAAGTCCCAGGTCCATGACTCTGGGGCTGGCACAGTGACGTACTAGCAGTGCGACCTTACACAAATCACTTCTCTTGGGGCCACAGTTTCCTCATCTGTAATACAAAGGGATTGGCCTAGGAGACAGTGGAGAGTAGAGGAACATAAAGCCCCCACCCCATGTCCCTGGCACAGAGATCCTTGAGGGACTTGTGGTGAAGGGGCAAAGCTGGTCACCTTGATCTCCGTCTTTGGAGCTACTCCATGTTCCTGCAGTCATGTGAGAAGGAGGGCACCAGGGAGGCAGTGGAAACTTTCCCAGGACCTGGGGCCACGGAAGTCGCCACTGAGTTCTATTATCAGAAGGAGACATTTGTATAGCCCTCGCTCTTTGATAGTCTGTGTCTAAAATGTTTTGTTAAGCCTGGAAAAAGGCAAATAATTAGGTGTGATTAGATGGCATGCTGAAAGAACTTTCAGTGTTTAATGAATGGAAAGCAAATATTGATTAGAACTTGTTCAAATGTTGTATAGCATAAAAAGCAATGTTTACAACGGTTCTTACACTTTTCCTACACATAGTAGGTACTTAGTGATGATTTTGGCTTGATTTAAATAAACATCTAATACATCTAGTAACCTTGATACTAGATGTTTGTTGCACGGGACTTGTCACTATTTGATTTCAAAAAAAAAAAAAAAAAAAAAAGCCACCTAGTTTTAAGCCGAATTCCCAATGTATTCATTTAAATTTGTGGGATGTTTTCCTCCACGTAAATGATTTTCCTTTGACTTGAAACAGTACCCATGGCAGTGGCCAAACAAATGTCAGTCAAGGCAAAGCAGTATCATCACATCAAAACATGTTGTAATCAAGGTCATAGACCAAACTCACACTTTCTCTCTCATCTCCTAAGGTCTCTGTGCTGCTGAGAACAACTGTTACAAATACTGGAAGATATTGCTTAAGTAAAGGCAAACAGAAGGAGTACTTGGAGGAGCTGGCTCCATAAATGATATATTTGATAACTGATTCCATTTTTAAAGGAAGCCGCTTTTGTTGTTAAATACCCATGAGACAGGTGCCCCTGCAGAGCTGTAACCTACAGTCTTTTAAACTACACAAACGAACCATTTAAAATACATTGGCAGGTAAGACTGCATGAACAGAAACAAAGAGGTTAAGCTTGGGAAGGTTATCCTCTAGTTTCATGAAAACACATGTCAAGCTGTTCAGCCTACGTTACACCTGGTGCAGACATCACACCATAATCAATCAGGCCGTGTGTCATTTCATCTCCACTCACCCAAAACAAGAGATGTCACCAGTGAAGATATTTTCTAAGTGGGAGAAGTTCAGGTAAGAATTTCAAAGGCAAGAGAATTTAAAAGCAGCTAGAGTGAAGTTTTTCTCAAAAACCCCTAAAAATTAGAGAAGCCCATATGCGCTCTTTGTAACAGACATGTAACTGGAACGTCATCACCCTCTTCTTCAGTTTGAGAGGCAACAATATGCATTCCCAGACCATGTGTTCTCAAGCACCCTCCTTGTGCTTGAGCCACCTGGGAGACAGCTGAAAACAGCTCATGAAATCACCACAAGGGGGAGCATTGACCTGGCGAGTTAAGCCCTAGGGGCAGTGTCAGGTGGAGTCCACAGTCTGGACTTACAGAGGCATGTCATGAAGCTTACATCATTCACAGGGTCAGCCATTACCCAGGCTGGAAGCCAGCCCTGTAGCACTTAGTCTGTGTAAGCTGAACATCTACCACCTTTTAGAATCCCAACCAAACTCTTATCCTACAAGTTACCCCAGGGATCTGGAAGCTTCTCAAACAAAATGTTTTCTTATACTCCCTTTCCTGAACATTGGCGTGTGCCACATAAACCTCCCAAGAAAGCTCAACTCAAATGTCTTCGATCCTTCTTGGAAAGGGGAGGATCTTTCTTTTGGGCCCTACGGGTAATTTCTCTTCCTAATGCTGACCCCGGAGACTCCTCAAGAACATTTCCACTAGAGCAAGAATGTGGAACAATTTGTCTGACATCTCCCAGGTACCTGTTATAACCCATTCTAGAAATCTAAATAGAAAACTCCATTTTTCCATCTAGTGTCCATGCAAGGGTGGTGCATTTCTGCCAAAAATAAGTTTGGAGTCTGACATGTTCTTTCCAGTTGATTCTTAGAAATGACTGACCCAGGAAAGTGAAGGAGAAAAGGAAACAATTCATGGAAAACTCATAAATAACTGTTTGTCCCCTCCCCCAAACTTCTGTAAATGTAAAAAACACAACATATATGGAAAATACACCCAAGTTTAATGTGCCATGTAACAGTTCATACATATTTTGACCTCTAAAGAAAACTGTGCAGCTTCTAAATGTTATTGTGATCTATTTTCTTCTAATTTTACAATTTATTTTTATAACTGAGGCCTTAGACCCTAGGTGCCAAGACAGTGCAGGCTGTTTTTGTGTAGAAAGTTACAGTAATCTTGACAATTCACTTTCACTTGACAATTCACTTCTTGAACAAAGAGGAAGTAAAAAGAAAGTATATTGGTGTGCAATGTACTAGCTTTGAAAAATGAGAATAGTTTAATGATCTGGTTAGAATTTACATGTCCCTCAACCTGAAATTCACTGTTATTCCTATTATTGCCGTTTCTCTGGAGTAGAAAATGTAACCTAATAACCAGGAAACTGAAGAGACTTCCCACAAGGACATCTGAGATCTGGCATCCTAAGACATCTGAGACTCAGTGATTATTCAAAGGAAAAAGGTCCTAACTTACCCATTGAAACTCTCCTGTTCAAAATCTTCTACGGTAGAGAATAGGCCATGTAGGAACATTATTGATATTGGTCATTTGTATTTCTGAAACTCTTCACAGTAAACTACCTCGGCATACATTGTTACTCTGGATTTTCACAGCAACTCTGAGAAACTGGCTTGGAGGGCAATTATTCTTCTTTACAAATAAGGAAATGGTAGCTGTCAGGCTCATGGTCACCCAAATCACTGACAGAATCAGCCCTCAAGTCCAGGCTCCTGATCTGAAAGTTCACTGCTGTTTTGTATTCTTGCTGCTACTTTCTAAGAAGCAGAAAACAGGTTCATTTGACCGTGAGACCTTTCAAGAATAACCGTATTTGCAGGCAAATAGCATCTTCAAAATAAAGCTGCCTACTTCTTTGCAAGAGATTTCATTTAAAAAGGCTTTTTTTACTCATGCTCACTGTCAGCGGTGAGACATAAAGCTTGAAAGTGTCTTAAAGGACCAAGTTAGAATTTTGTTGCTGTGAGCCTTTTAAATACCCCATTGTCTCTGAAGAGAAGGACAATCTAGCCTTTGTACTGCCAGCCATTTTTCATCTACATCCCGGATCCCTGGAAGGCCCCCGTTCCTCAGAGGGGCAGTTGTCTCTTTCCTGCCACAACATCAGCACGACATACCTCACACTTAAGACGGCAGCCTACTCAGTCCCCATTCATAGATTGCTCTGGAAATTAATGTCTGCTACCACCACCCCCTCAAAAAAAAAAAAAAAAGAAAGCTCTGGCTGGCTTTGTCAAAAAAGTTATTGGAAATGGAACTTGTGAAAAACTCTTACTATGCAATGTGAACCCAGACAATAATGTTTTGTAGCAGTTCTGTTTGATATGTACTGATGGGAATTAATCATTTTAGTTAACAGAATTGCTCTTTGTTATGTAAACTTTGTAAAGTCTGCCTCATATGACCTCTTGCATTTGGGGAATCCACTGTTCAAAACTGCCATCTTTCTGTGGACAGCGATATTCCTACAGCAACTTATGAGACCACGTTACTCCTTGACTTCAAAATCTGTCCCACTGCTGGGTTGGATGCCAAGCCAAGCAAAGATGAAAATACTGTAAAATATGTACACACACAAGTTCCATTCCCCAAGAATTAACTGGAATGAGTATTTGTTTTCCCATTTCACCTTTTCATAAAAGCCAGCCTCTATCAAAAATGACCACAACCCTAAAAACACACAATTTCTGGATTAACACACTTCTGTTCACCTTAGATATCTGTCTCTTCTAAATGTTTAAAATGAATAATTTTAGTCCCTTGGAGAACATAAATGGTTTGGCCTGATACTGTGTGCTTTTAGATTGAATATTTAGGTAGGGTTCCACCAAAATCACCATCTCCCTGGTCTCCCTAAAAATGGAATTCTCTCATCACATGGTTTCCCTAACCTCTCTGATATGGCTTGAGCCAGCTCCTCCCATCTTAGCTAGTAGAATGGTATTCTATGAAACAGTCCCACTGCCATCATCACAAAGACCATCAGACCGTTAGAATCCGTTCTTCAGTCTCTTTGTGCCCATGAGAATCTTGAATGACTTAACTACTATCAAGATTTGTCAAGACTTGAACTAGAGTTAGGCTCTGTCTCCTAGGTTGACCACTTCCCGCAGTTGGCTGTAAAGTAGTCAGTCTCTATGTTTGCCGCAAGTGTGTAGCTGATAAGCCCACTGTTAACCCCAAATTGTTTATCTGCAAATGCAAGGGACATATCAATACATCAATAAAACATACAGAGAAAGAAAGCAGGTGTCAGAGTAAAAAAGATCTGAGGTTGCATCCTTCTTTTGCTACTTACATATAACCTTTGTAATATTGGAAAGTAATGTCTCAGGACTTCTCTGTTGTATAGTAAGAATGACACATGGTAGAAATTGAATGAGCTAACACATACTAAAGCAGTACTTCACACATGGAGCATAGTAGGTGTTCAATAAATGACAGCTACTGTAATTACTATT
This sequence comes from Saimiri boliviensis, assembly GCF_048565385.1. Taxonomy (NCBI): domain Eukaryota; kingdom Metazoa; phylum Chordata; class Mammalia; order Primates; family Cebidae; genus Saimiri; species Saimiri boliviensis. The sequence goes on along the minus strand of NC_133456.1, from coordinate 57,000,742 downwards.
GTTGTCGCCACTACTGTGACTCCCTTCTATTATTAAAATAATTTCCCATGTGGTTTTCAAGAGAAAATGAGGAAAGCATCCCAGGAAGTAGATCGTTATTCTTTTTAAATCCTAGCTTTTTGTTTTTCCTTTTCCACCCCAGGTTTTCAGATACGTAAATCATTAAAGCCCCTGTGGGATGGTCATTGACATCAATAAGGACGCATGATAATTTAATCATGTGTTCTTGATTCAGCCGCTTTTTAAAAGAAAAGGATAACATAATGGAAAATTACAAAAGCAAAGCACTTAACCCCTAATACTCCTTTCTTCCAAGTGACAGAAAAAGCCCTTACTGGTTTCACACACTTTATCTGCCATCTAAGGAAAACGAGATTAAAGGTCTAACCTATGCATTTAGCACAACTGATAATTTTGTGAATGCAAAAAAACTAGTGGGAACGTGCTATTTGTCAAGCACAGCGGTCGCCTTGTAACCTTACCTGGGTCTTCAGTGATCCCACAACCTTATCGGAAGCTGATGGGAAATACAGGGCACTTGTTCACCAGCTGCAGAGGGATACTATGGCTCCTCTGAATAAAGCTAATGACAGGCATAGTCATTTGAAAACTTATCTGCCAAGGTATCTGCCAGCCCATCAAATGTTCACTGGTAAACAGGTAATCCGAACTGGTGGATTCCTGCAGACAGGGAGCAATTGAGGTCCCCTTGCCAGAAAGGGAAAGAAGAATTTGCCTGATTCAGAATGTAGATGCTGGGCCTGCTGGCTGCTGAATAGCCTCCCATTAAAGAACATAGAAGTTTTTGCATTAGTATTGAAAACTTGGGCATGTGGAGCCCAGCCGGAGCCTGAGGTATCTTCCTGCAAGGACATCTGAGACCAGACTAAGCCAGCAAAGCTGGATCCCAGGCTTCCTCAGAGGAGACATCCTTCTGCTCTTGCAAAGGAAACCATCAGCACAGATGTTATTTAGTTTTCCTAACTCCATCGACTACAACAATGCAAAAACAGACATATTTAAAACACACATTTGGGGAAAAATATTCTATTTTTATTTATTTTTATAACGTATTAATTTAATATAGGGAAAGAGAAAACAAATGGGTTATAATCTTACTGCCCAAGAATTTCTCTTGGCATCATTTTTGGAACTTTTTTCCAGCTTAACACGTGCAGAAATATGTACAAATCAGAAGCGTACAGCTTGGTAAATTTTCACAAGCTGAACACACCTTTGTTGCTGGTACCAGCTCCCAGATCAAGAGAAAACATCGTCAGCCCTCCTAGAAGCCTCGTTGGTGCTTTCTAGGTGTGACCCACCTCCAAGGGCAAGCTCAGCTTCTCACAGCATCAATTAGTTTTGCCTTGGCATTTTTTTTTCTTAATTAACACAAATAATACAGTTCTATGTGATCAGAGAAACTTTGAAATACAATAATATAAACTTGAAAGCAAAGCCCTCCCTTCCTTACCTCCTTTCCCCTCAATGCAACTCTCATTAATAGACTTTTTCGTTTTGTTTTGCTTTATTTTTGTCTTTTTTCAAGGAAACGTGTTTGCTGTTCGCTAATATTATTAATCCTTCCTCTCTTTCCTCCTGCCCTCCTCCCCTTCCTTCCCTCCTTTTCTCGTCCTGTTCCTCCTCCTCCTCCCTCTCCTGCTCCTCCCCCTTGTTTGACTTCACACACAGCACATTGCGTATGTATTGTCCTATTAGTTGATTACCTTCTTTGTACCATTTTCCTCATCAAAGGCGATTTATACAGATTTCATACTACTCTGTTAAAAATACTTCAGTACGGAGTTTGGGAGACTGGGAGGAGGGACATTTCCTACTTTGTAACCAAATAAATTATGTTCTTAAACAGTAGAAAGAAGAAAAATTTAAAAGGATACCTTTTTGTCCCTTCTTTAAAAAGGCAGCAGTGGCTCACACCTGTAATCTCAGTACTTCAGGAGGCTGAGGCGGGAGGATTGCTTGAGGCCAGGGTTTGAGACCAGCCTCGGAAATGCAGCAAGACCTCATCTCTATAAAAAAATTTAAAAATTAGTCAGGGATTGCCGGGTGCGGTGGCTCAAGCCTGTAATCCCAGCACTTTGGGAGGCCGAGGCGGGTGGATCACAAGGTCGAGAGATCGAGACCATCCTGGTCAACATGGTGAAACCCCGTCTCTACTAAAAATACAAAAAATTAGCTGGGCATGGTGGCGCGTGCCTGTAATCCCAGCTACTCAGGAGGCTGAGGCAGGAGAATTGCCTGAACCCAGGAGGCGGAGGTTGCGGTGAGCCGAGATCGCGCCATTGCACTCCAGCCTGGGTGACAAGAGTGAAACTCCGTCTCAAAAAAAAAAAAAAAAAAAAAAATTAGTCAGGGATAGTGGTGCAGGCCTATAGTCCCAGCTACTTGGGAAGCTGAAGAGAGAGAATTGCTTAAGGCTGTAATGAGCTCTTATCATGCTACAGCACTCCAGGCTGGGCAACAGAGCAAGATCCTGTTTTAAAAAAAAAAAAAAAAAAAAAGTAAACTAAGTTCCCTGTGGCCATTTCTTTCTCTTCTCCAGATTTCTGGGTTCCTCTGTAACAGACATGAGAAAAGAGAACCCCCGCAGCCCGTGTGAAGGACCCTGTATACTCAGACTCCAGGAAACTCATCCCCATCAGGGGTGATCCAGCAACAACTTGTAGAAAAGCCCAGTCCTGAACTATGGTGTTTGTTGGTCTAGCATTTCATTAGTATTTAATATTTTCTTTGCTATCAGTTTGAAAAATGAAAGCCTTTCTTTCCAAAACAAAATACGTAGAGATTGCCTAAGTTTCCTTCAGTGAGCTGGCTTAACTGTGTTCTTCATTGGCCGGGGAAATTGCCACCCCAGAGAGGCATTTTCTAGTATTGCAGACTTTAAGCCTGCAACTTTATTTCAATTAAAATATATTTTTTTCCAATAGGTGGCACTAGTGTGTTTAGCTAGAGTTGATAGGTGCCCAGTGAGGGGAATTGTTCAGTTTAAAGTAGCTGCACTTAGCACTTATCAGCACGTTCCCCATACACTCCTAGAGGGTGTCTTGACTTCTCAGCACTTCAGATGAGATTGCAGGATCTCAAACAAGTATTTCAGAAACTGGCGCTTGACTTGTGGCTAATGAAAAATAGATTATAGAAGGCGGAGAATGGATCGCCAGTGAAGAATATTCCCTTTGCCCTTTAGTTCATTTAAGGAAATATTAATATATGAAATTTAAAGTCCAGGATTGAAATTTTCCTTGTGCATACAACTAAACACCGATGAAACAGTAGAAGACCAGCCGGCCCAGAAGTCAGCTACTTGACACAAGCATCCAAAGAGAGCCATGCACTTTGCTTCTGTTTCAGATTTTCTATTTGTGAGATAAAAGTGTCTTTCCCCGAAGAGTCATTATATTTGATGATGTCTTAAGAGAAGACATCAAAAATGCGCTCCATTCAAGGTCAGTTTATATGATGCTCTCACAAAGGCTTTAGCCTTCACCACCTTTCAGCAATATTGTAAAGGGAAATTTAGAGCTACTGTTTGTGCGGAACAGACTCTGGGAGAATACAAAACGATACACCATGTGGGTGCTTGAATTGTGTTGTGTACAATCCCAGTTCCTTCCTTTTTCTGACTGTATCACCATGGAAAAGTCATCTAAATGCTTTGCTTGTTATCCATCTGAATAAATGGAATGAAATATAATAACTTCTCTTTCTATTAGTATTATTCTTTTTTTTTTTTTTTTTTTTTTGAGACAGAGTTTTGCTCTTGTTACCCAGGCTGGAGTGCAATGGCGCGATCTCGGCTCACTGCAACCTCCGCCTCCTGGGTTCAGGCAATTCTCCTGCCTCAGCCTCCTGAGTAGCTGGGATTACAGGCACACGCCACCATGCCCAGCTAATTTTTTGTATTTATTTTTATTTTTTTTTTTTAGTAGAGACAGGGTTTCACCATGTTGACCAGGATGGTCTCGATCTCTTGACCTCATGATCCACCCGCCTCGGCCTCCCACAGTGCTGGGATTACAGGCTTGAGCCACCGCACCCAGCCCTATTATTATTATTCTTATATTTTGAGATGTAGTCTTACTCTGTCACCCCAGCTGGAGTGCAGTAACGCAATCTTGTCTTACTGAAACCTGTGCTTCCCAGGTTAAAGCAGTTCTTCCACCTCAACCTCCAGAGTAGCCGGGATTACAGGTACATGCTACCATGCCCAGCAAATTTTTGTATTTTTAGTAGAGAAAAGTGTTGGCCAGACTGATCTCGAACTCCTGACCTCAGGTGATCTGCCTGCCTTGGCCTTCCAAAGTGTGGGGATTGCAGGCATGAGCCACCGTGCTCAGCCCCACTTCTGCTTTTATTATTAAGGGTAAAACAAAAAGCCAGGTCTCTTCAAAGCCTCAGGCTTGAGCTGTGCATCTGGTCTTATTTTTTCATAGATGTAATATTGTAAAATATATATCTGGTCTTTACCTAGTTTTCTGTCATGTAGCTCCCAAAATCCTTGGACTATTCAGAGTGATGAGTGTCTTTTGTAAGCTAATGAGATGACTGGTGGCCTGGGGCTTGCTGGGTAGCTTCAGTATGGGGGCTGGTCATCAGGAAGACAGAGCCAGGATTAGAGGGTCAGTCCCACCCCCAATCTCCAGGGAGGAAAAAGGGCTGTAAAATTGATCACCAGTGTCCAGTGGTTTAATCAATACTGACTATGTAATGAAGCTGCCTTAAAAACCCAAAAGGACAGGGGTCAGAGAGCTTCTGGATAGCTAATACCTGGAAGTTTCTGAAAGGTGGCTCACCATGGAAGGGCATTAATACTCCATGCCCCTTCCCACATGCCTTGGCCTATGCATTTCTTCATCTCCTTTGTGAAATCTTTTATAACAAACCAATACATGTAAGTGTTTTCTTGAGTTCTGTGAGCTGCTCTAGCAAATGAATGGAACCGGCGGATAGGGTCATGGGAACGCTGACTGATAGCCAGGTGGTCAGAGGCACGGGTAAAACAACCTGGGGTTTGCCATCGGCATTGGAAGTTAGGGGCAGTCTTGTGGACTAAGCCCTCAACCAGTGGGATCTGAGGCTGTCTCCAGGTAGATAGTGTCAGAATTGAATTGAATTGAATTGAATTGGAGAACGTTCCCCTGGTGTCTGCCAGAATATTCCCAGAGAGTCTGCTGGAGAACTGGTTGATTCTCGTGGTGAGAACACATTTTGGTGACCAGAGATGAAGTGTTGTATGTTGGCTATGTGAGAGAAAATATTTTGGTGGGATTGTTTTCCTCCAATATCTTTTTAAAATACTGTTTTTAATATTTGATGTATTTTGCAATCAAACATTAAATCATTAATTTTTTTCCGAGACGAAGTTTTGCTCTTGTTCCCCAGGCTGGAGTGCAATGGTAGAATCTCGGCTCACTGCAACCTCTGCCTCCCAGGTTCAAGCAATTCTCCCATCTCAGCCTCCCAAGTAGCTGGGATTACATGTGCCACCGTGCTCAGCTAATTTTTTTTTATTTTTAGTAAGATGAGGTTTCACCATGTTGGCCAGGCTGATCTCAAACTCCTGACCTCAAGTGATCTGCCTACCTCAGCCTCCCAAAGTGCTGGGATTACAGGCATGAGCTACCACGCCTGGCCAATCATTAATTTTTGATAAGCACACTGCAAAACAATATAGAAATTGCTGAAAAGACCCTATATATATTCAAGGTAACTTGATAAAACTTTTATTCATAAAAGCGACACCTGATAATTATAAAAAATTGGGGATATTATGAAGTAGATCACCGTAGGCGAGATATACACAGTTACCATAAACCTGAACACTTTGGGGGATCATGAGTAGCATTTTTCAGAACAGTACTTTTTAGGGTATAGCAAATACAGAAAACTGGGCTGCTTTAGATTGCTGAACCCCAGGACAAGCCCTGCACCTTATCAGTTCACTTAAAGTGTTGAGAATGTTGCATGGGGCAGAAGATTCAAGTAGATAGTTTCTAAGATCTTCACCAAAACTAAAATTTCGTGATGTTACACTTTGATTCAACAAGTATGTACTGGGCACCTACAACACAGAAGACACTATGCTGGTAATAGTCTATACCAGGCATCCCCAAACTACGGCCCATGGGCCGCATGCGGACCCTAAGGCCATTTATCCGGTCCCCCGCCGCACTTCAGGAAGGGGCACCTCTTTCATTGGTGGTCATTAAGAGGAGCACAGTATGTGGCGGCCCTCCAACGGTCTGAGGGACAGTGAACTGGCTCCCTATGTAAAAAGTTTGGGGATGCCTGGTCTATACACTAGTGAGCAAAGGAGAAGGAAGATAGCCATTAAACAATGCATCAGATAATTCATAATTAGTTACAAGTGTAGTAAGTGAGGTTACTGTGAGATCGCTGTCATAGAGTAGACAAGGTGGCTGATCTTTGGACACTAAAGGAGAATCAACTAGACAAATGGAGGAAGGTGAAATGAAGAAGAGAAATGGTCCATGCAAAGGCCCTGTGGCAGGAAAGAGATCCATGTTATCTGAGAACAGACCACAGTGATTACAGTGATGACGGGCACAGGGAATGTCACAGATGAGACTAGAGAGTTATCAGGAGCTCTTTGGATTGTTAAATGGACTCCTCAGACTAGAATTTTGGCTTTTATTCAAAATAAATTGAGAGTCCCTTGAGGAGTTTTAAGTAGAGAGTGCCTGCTGCGGGCTTCCCTGATGAGTCTGAATTAGACAGTGACAGGGTGACTATAAGTGGAGACCGAGAATGCTGAAACAGTTCAGGCAAGAACTGGCAGTGGCAGTAGTGGATGTGGAGAATGCTATTTTAAAAGTAACGTAACTAGGACCGGTTGTGATTGAGTATGTGTACGGGGGAAGGCTGTAGAAAGGATGACTTCCAGGCCAGATGTATTAAATCTGGTTGTTCATGTGTAAAGTTTCAGCAATGTGACTTTGTTAAGTCAAGAAACACAAATTAAGCCCTTGTTATAATTCAGGCCCTATTTTAGGTAGAGCGAATACTACAGTGAACAAAGCAAATTCCCATAGCACCTATGAAACCACATTACAACAAAGCTTAGACCAGATGTCAGTGAACCACATTCATGGCCAAACCTGGCCTGCTGCCTGTTTTTGTAAATAAAGTTTTATTGGAACACAGCCATGCCCATTCATTCAAATATTGTTTAGGATTACTTTCTCCTGGAAATGTGAGAGTTAAGAAGTTGCAATGGAGACTGCATGATCCACAAAGATGAAAGCATTAAGAATACCTTTACAGGTAGTTTGTGAACCTTTAACTTAGATAATCTGCATGCTAATCTTACTCTTCACTCTGATTTCCTGCTAACTTGGGAAAACTAGGTAACCTCTCTGACTCAATTTTCCTAGATGTAAAATACAGACCGTAAGAGCTATGGTAGTTGTCCATGTGGACAAATTGAGAAAATATCAGTGAGGACTTTGGAATATAAAAAAGTAACATGCTAATAGACAATGTCAAGGTATATTATGAGAGTGTGCTATTTGGATTTTAATCTTCCTTTTTCCTAGCATTTGAGGCCCTCATCCTACTTTGCCAAGCCAATACTGCTCCACTTTCTAAAACTATTTTCTACAGCAGCCAAGCTGAAAACTGTCTCAAATGTAGGCCCTCATTTATACTGTTCCCTTTTCTCTTACCTCCCCTTCTATAAGTTTACTAAAATCCTGCCCTGCCATGGTCTGTCGTAAATGTCACCTTCTTAATGAAGTCTTTCCAAATCGACTCACCCAGTTGCCTCTCCTTGGTTCATATACACTTTGTGCTAAGTCTGTCCCTTTCTTAATTGCCTATCCCCAGTCTGTTACAGCATTGTACTAAATTGTCTTGTTGTGACTTATGAGATAGGAGAGAAGATGAGCATTGAAACCTGCTCATATCTGTAGTCCTATAGTGCTTAGCACAATGCCTTGTCCTAGTAGAAGCTTTGAGTTGCAAGTAGGAACTTGAAAACACAGTACAAACCACAAATGGATAAGCCATTGAACGAAATCAAATATACACCTAATCATGATTTGGAGTTTTAAATTGTAATCCTAGTACTGGTTCCTCCATAGAAAGAAGGCTATGCAGAAATAGAGGCTTCTCAGCAACCTAAAGACGAATGCAATAATGGCTTAAAAAGATTCTTCATGTGAACACAGAGATCACAGCCTGATGACTCACAAGTTTATTTCGGCCTCCAGATCTGTTCTTTTTGTCTAGAACTGTGTGGACTCATGCAGGGTTATACTTTTTGTTTTATTATTATTATTATTATTATTATTTTAGTTATCAGCATTTTCAAGTGGGAAGATTTAGTACAAAAATCTAGATTTCTGACTTCTTTTAGAAGCAGCCTGGACTCCCATGTGGCAACTATCTATAATAGTAATGCCTGCTCTCTCTCTTGGTTTTTTTTTTTCTGAGATGGAAGTTTCACTCTTGTTGCCCAGGCTGGAGTACAATGGTACACTCTTGGCTCACCACAACCTCCACCTCCCGGGTTCAAGCGATTCTCTTACCTCAGCCTCTGGAGTAGCTGGGATTACAGGCATGCACCACTACGCCTGGCTAATTCTATATTTTTAGTAGAAATTAGGTTTCTCCATGTTTGTCAGGCTGGTATTGAACTCCCGACCTCAGGTGATCCTCCTACCTCCGCCTCCGCCTCCCAAAGTGCTGAGATTACAGGCATGAGCCACCGCACCCAGCCTGCTTTCTTTATATGAAGTATGTCATCTCCAACTTGCCACAGTCCCCACCAATCCCTATTGTTTGTCTGATGTTGTAGCTCCAACACAGTAGCCATTTATCTTGTGCTTGCTCTATTTCTGTCTGTCCATTTTCAAAAATAGAATTGAGAGAAAAATAAAATATTTATTTTACCTATATTTTTAATAGAAATATAAAACTAAAAAATAGTCTGAGAAGTAACTGGTAACATACAATTAAGCTTGTGGATTCAAAAGTCAGGTTATCTGGCCCCAAATCTGGTAGCCTCTTCTAGTTGGGTTGCCAGATAAAGTATAGAAAACACAGTTAATATGAATTTCAGATAAACAATGACTAGTTTTTAGTATAATCATATCTCATGTATTTTTATTTGCCAAATCTGGGAACCCTACTTCTACTTACTGTGGGACTTCAGGCAAATGAGTTCGCCTCTCTGTGTCTGTTTCCTCATATGTAAACTGGGGATAATAAACAAACATTGTTAGGATAAAATAAATATTTGCCACTATTGTTAATTCATTTAAGAAATATAGCACACAGAGTATTTTCTTGGGACAGTGAATACCATGTCTTTATATTTGATAAAGTATGTCTTATCCTGAAATATACAACTTAAGATGTTGCATTTGAATAGCAGCTGCTCTAGACAAATCTCGAAAGTCTCAGTGGCCTCATGCTGAAGATTTATTTCTACTTCATGTAATGTGGACTGTAGGTCAAAGGCCAGATAGCTCCCTCTTACATGCAATATGTGACCTCCAAAGTCACCACAGCAGAGGAGGGAGATGGAGAAGGCATGCCTGCTCTTAGCAGCCTTAACCTGAAAGAGATACAAGCAGCTTCCCCTAACAGCCCATTGGCCAAAACTAGTCACATGGTCCTAACCTAGCTGCAAGGGAGACTGGAAAATACAGCGGAGCACACAGACTGGTGAACAGTAACCATTTATCTGCCTGGCTGCTCTAGACAATTGGATTTGTAACTCTAGTATAGGCAACGGGTTCAAAATCAGAAGACCCTCCTTCTTGTTCTGCTCTTTCTCAAGTCAGAGAAATATAGCCAGAGAATTTTTCTTTCCCTGGGAGGTTCATTTCCTCCCCTACCACTGGAGAAGCAAAGTGATTTCTTTTTTCCTTCCTGTCAGGAACAGGAAGTTGTTCTAAGTTCAGCTGATTATACTGTTGACTTAGAAACTTTGAAACAGAAGGCAAAGTCAAACAGAAGAGAAAAGGATTAAGGGCCCACAGATATAATAAGTAGTAAGGTCTTTCCAATCTGTAACACATAAACCAGATCTCGTTTTTTATTTTGGATTTGGAGCTTCCTAAACCATGACTTCTTCTGCATTTGCAGAGTAATTCTCAGAGGATAGACAAATGCCTGCACAGGTCCAATCACAGGGGTGAACCCGGGTGTTTGCCTGGAATGGAATTTCACCAAAAGGAATTCAGGCTGTGGCTTTACATTCAGGAGAATGACACATGGATCAATACAGCAGCCAGCACCATGCTAACTGGCTGGTCCCGGGGTTGAAGGCCAGTGCCAGCTGCTAGGCAGCCAAGGTTAATGAAGCTGTGTTGTTCTAATCTCATCTTAAATGAGGTTTTCAAGCTGTGAACAGGGAAGGAGGGAGAGTGAGCCTATGATGACTGATGAGGCTTTGTCAGTTATACCCCACGTGTACTGTTCATAAATCAGGTAATATTTCCTGATCTGAAAATCTGAATTTGCGGCTTTGGTGATGATTTTTAGATAAGTTCTGAGGAGTTGCAAGTAGGGACTTGAAGACACAATCAAAGCCACAAACTGATAAGTCATCTGTGTGTGCTGAAGGAAGAAGTTCATTTAATCTTTGTACTCTGAAAGAAAATGAAGGGGCTGTTGCCAGACACATAAAATACGTGTGACGGCCAGCGCGGCAGAGACTCAAAGTTGGGAAGAAAATCGTTTACCGAACATTATCATTCTGCCTGGATCATCATCTAAAATTTCAAAAGCATTAGTTCTAGTTCCATAATAATCTTTAAAAAGAAAACGTTCCCAAATGACGGATTTGTTTTATACTTTATTATCATCATTGGGAGGCATTTGCTAGAAATTTAGTAAGTCAGGGAGACTTAGTAGCATTTAAATTCTTTTGAGGACTATATTGATCACTTCCACCTATCCTTGGCTTTGCCTCTGTCCAAAATCCAGAAATCTCTTACGGTTCCATGATCATAACACATGCTAAAAACTTTCTCCTTAGGGAAAATAATAATTTTTAATATGCAGGTTATTAAAATGCCAACAAGGAGTTTTTCATAATATGCTAATTTTTTTCCCTCTAAGTCATCTTTACTTAATCGAAATGTTGTTGTTGTTTTTTATGTCATGGATTCTTTCATGAAGAATCTGTGCATTTCATCTCCTTGAATATAATACTTCTTAGACCAGCTACATTGTCCGCAGAACTGGAAGAGCTGTAAAGTCATATGTTTATCCAAACCCTTTTATTTGATAGTACTTGACACTGAGATTATTCTACTCTAGTTGAAATTCTAAAGAATTCTATCTGCTCTTCTTCAGCTGACCCATTAGTCAGTTTGATTCCGAGTCTGACCTCTCCAGTATGTGGAATTATGTTTTCACAGCACTTCCTCCTCTTTGGCATTGCACAGGATTCCTTTGAACCCGATCCTGTCTTTCCTTAATACTGACTTCAATTTCTTTGGTTTTGGTCAAAAATTTGCATCCCTTGATTAATCTTCAATATCAAATTGTCAAAGTGGCAAATAGGAATTAATTTCATTTTTAGTTTTTAAAAAGTTCTTGATCACCCCCAAAAGCATTACCCAGGAACTGCTCTAGTTATGATAGAATCCTTTCATCTTTGAAGAGTTGTTAATTAGGGAATTTCAGTGGGTAGGGTTTACTCAGATGTTAGCCTGATTTAGAGATGAATGTGGCATGTCTACCCCTGTTGTAGAAGCTCAGACAATAAAATTCTCTCTAGAAGGTCATTTTTATTTCAGAGGCACTTTTCCAGCCATGATTTTGAGTGTAAATATAATAAATCATGATTTACAGATGGCAGATCTTGGGACTTGTCAGCCACCATAACTGTGTGAGCCAATACCTTTTAATAAATATCTCTCAGGCCAGGGGCAGTGACTTACACCTGTAATCCCAGCACTTTGGGAGGCAGAGGAGGAGGATTGCTTGAGACCAAGAGTAGGAGGCCAGCCTGGGCAACATAGTGACACCCCATCTCTATAAAAATTAAAATAAATTAGCTAGGCATGGTGGCACACACCTATAGTCCTAGCTACTTGGGAGGCTGAGATGGGAGGATCGCTTGAGTCCGGGAGTTTGAGGCTGATGGGTGGTATGCTCAAGTCACTGCACTTCAGCCTGGGTGACAGAGTGAGACCACATCTCTGAAAAAAAAAAATAACTGAGATAGATATATAATCTCCTAATGGTTCTGTTTCTCTGAAGAACTGTGACTAATACAGATTCCCTGTCTTTTCTGGTCATCCTTCGTCTTTGGGCTTGTCATAATCCAGCATAGCAGCCACAGCTTCTGGTGTCTCAACCACATTCAAGGAGGAAAGCAGAAGGTAGCCAGGGAAGCAAAAAAGGTGGGGGAGCTTAATGAAGGACACTCTCTTTGCATGTCTGAAAATAACTTTTTCTCAGATGCCTCCTCGAGAAATTTCCTCTTGTATCTCATTGACCAGAACTGGTTCATAAGTCCTGGGCCTATACCGTGTATTATTTCCTGAAGGGACACTGACAGTGACAGCAGGATTCTGGCTTTTCTACCCTCTGTCATTGAATACCAGCTAGGAAGAAGGAACTTCTTGGTGCTGGGAAGCATCCAAGAGTGTCTGCCACCGCAGCTTATGGGAAGGAAGCCATAGTTGGGGTGGGTCTTAAACAACAATAAAAACGACATTTATCAGATTGTCTCCCCAACATCTTTTTTCTGAGAATTGTCCCTCTCCAGTGTAAGTAGGAGCCGCCCAAACCATACAGTGTATTCCTGTTCTCTGGGGATACATTGTAATAGATCTTTTTTTTTTTTTTTTTTTGAGACGGAGTTTCGCTCTTGTTACCCAGGCTGGAGTGCAATGGCGCGATCTTGGCTCACTGCAACCTCTGCCTCCTGGGTTCAGGCAATTCTCCTGCCTCAGCCTCCTGAGTAGCTGGAATTACAGGCACGCGCCACCATGCCCAGCTAATTTTTTGTGTTTTTAGTAGAGACGGGGTTTCACCATGTTGACCAGGATGGTCTCGATTTTTTGACCTTGTGATCCACCCGCCTCGGCCTCCCAAAGTGCTGGGATTACAGGCGTGAGCCACCACGCCCGGCTAATAGATCTTAATACATTGTAATAGATCCTGGCAAACTACTGTTTTCTTTTGTTTGTTCCTCCCTAGGGGCAATTCTCACTTTCTTCCCTTTATTGAAGTTAATTGTGTTAATACCAAACCCCTGCTCTGCTGTCCGTTTGATATTGTTAATTCTCTGTGCTCGGTTTCCTATGTTAGTCAGGACCCCACTTACTGTATTAGAGTTTAACACCAGGTATTATTAAACATGTCTTTGAAAAGGCAAAAAAGGAGCCCAGAGTATCACACAGGAAGTCATCACTGGAAGCTGCTACCACTCCAGCTATTGTAGAGACAAGCAAGTCAGGAGTGTTAAAACTTAACAGAAAACCTTAAAAGAGATAAGGTTAGAAACCGGGGGAGAGAAGGTAAAAGGCTTGTGAGAGGGATCTCAGGCTTTTCAGGAGGGGATACCTGCTAGTGCTGGCATTTCTGAGAGAGTTTGATGCATTTGGTTCTGATAGTGGAAAAAACTGCAACTTGGAACCAGCTGCTACTCCTGGAACCAAGGACTTTCCAGCTTTAAAGCCCTGATTCGGGAGAGATCCCGAGAGCAACAGCAAGTCACACCAAGAGGAACAAGTCCCTTCTCTCTCCTCCATCCTGCCAGCTCCCTCTACTGCCCTTTATTGGTGACCTAACAAACAGCAGCTGGCAGAACAGAAATGAGGTTTGCAGAGTGTCAGCTCCCGAATCCCATGATGGCAGAGGATGCAAGATTTGGAGGTACAAGCTCCAAAGAGCACAGGCTTTATTATTATTATCACGTCCTTATTAAGTGGAATAATAGAAGTTACCTCATAGTGTTACTCTGAGTTTAAATGATGTAAACCATGAGAAATAATCAGCAGAGTACCTAGAGCCTAATAAGCGCTCAGGAAGTATTAGCCGATGTTTTGGTTTTGTTGTTTTGTTTTGTTTTTTGCTAGACTGTATTCTTCTTTTACTTCATGTGTGCAAACTTAAGTTTATTAAATCAATCAGTAGTGCTACAACTACAGACATGGAGATATACTGACAATTTAATATTTGGTTCACTTTTAATAGCAAACAAATAACATCTCAATATAATGTTCAGCCATTTATCTGTTAGACATTAGCTAAAACTGATCTTCTGAAACAGGGCTACCAGATTTTTAAAAATTAATAGGCATTATGTAGAACAGTTTTGAATTAACATAAAAATTGAAGAGGTAGTGCTGAAAGTTCTCATATTCCTTTTTGACTATTTTTTTAAGCTGCTTTTTTTTTTTTTTTTTTTAAGACAGAGTCTCACTCTGTTGCCGGGCTGGAAGGCTGGAATACAGTGGCGTGATCTTGGCTCACTGCAACCTCCATCTCCCGGGTTCAAGTGATTCTCCTGCCTCAGCCTCCTGAGTAGCTAGGACTACAGGCACACGCCACGACACCCAGCTAATTTTTGTACTTTTAATAGAGATGGAGTTTCACTATGTTGGCCAGGATGGTCTTGATTTCTTTTTTTTTTTTTTTTTTTTTTTTTGATACGGAGTTTCTCTCGTTACCCAGGCTGGAGTGCAATGGTGCAATCTCGGCTCACTGCAACCTCTACCTCCTAGGTTCAGGCAATTCTCCTGCCTCAGCCTCCTGAGTAGCTGGGATTACAGGCACGCACCACCATGCCCAGCTAATTTTTTGTATTTTTAGTAGAGACAGCGTTTCACCTTGTTGACCAAGATGGTCTCGATCTCTTGACCTCGTGATCCACCCACCTCGGCCTCCCAAAGTGCTGGGATTACAGGCTTGAGCCACCACACCCAGCGGTCTTGATTTCTTTAAACTGAATCTTCTTAAAAATTTCAACTTTTATTTTAGAGTCAAGGGTACAGGTACACGTTTGTAGGTATATTGCATGATGCTAAGGTTTGGGTCACTCAGATAGCGAATACAGTATCCAGCAGATAGTTTTTCAAACCTCGCCTCTCTCCCGCTCTCCTGTCAATAGACACTTGCAGTCCCTGGTGTTTATTGTTCCCATCTTTATGTCCCTGTGTACCCAATGTTTAGTTTCCACTGTGGGAACATGCTGTATTTCGTTTTCTGTTTCTGCATTAATCTCCTAGAATAATGGCCTCCAGCTTGCATTCGTGTTGCTGCAAAGGACATGATTTCATTCATTTTTATGGCTCTGTGGTATTCCATGGTGTATATGTGCCACATTTTCTTTATCCAGTCCATCACTGATGGGCACCCAGGATGATTCCATGTCCTCGTGAATGTGAATAGTGCTGCGTGTGTCTTTCTTACAGAATGCATATGAGTGCACGTGTCTTTCTTACAGAATGATTTCTTTTCCTTTGGGCGTATTCCCAGTAATGGGATTGCTAGGTCGAATGGTAGTTCTAGTTTTAGTTCTTTAGGAAATCTCCAAACTGCTTTCCTGTTAGTGGATGTTATCACTATTTATTCAACAATTATTTGTTGTGTACCTACTACATGCCAGGCACAGATCTAAACCTTGGGAATACATTGCTGATTCAGAGAGATGAGGTCACTGGCCTTGTGGAACTTGCATTCTGGTGAGGGTGGTCTGTAGCGAACAAAATCATTTCAGAAAGTGATAGGTGGTGAGGAGAAAGTAAAACAGTCCTGCAGCTGAGAGATGGAGAGAAGGAAGTAGCTAAAATTTGAACAACAATGAAAAGACAAGCCACAGACAGGGAGAAAGTATATATGAAATACATATCTGATAAAGGACTTGCATCCAGAATACAGATATGTGCCACTTAACAATGGGGCTACATGTGAGAAACATGTTGTAGGGGATTTTGTCAGTGTTCAAGCTTCATAGAGTGTACTTCCACAAATCTAGATGGTGTATAGCCTACTACACACCAAGGCTATATGGTAAAGCCTATTGCTCCTAGGCTTAAATCTGTACAGCATGGTACTAGCCTGAATACCGTAGGCCACTGTAACACAATGGTAAGTATTTGTGCATCTGAACACGCCTAAAATATAGAAAAGACACAGCAAAAATATAGTATAAGAGAGAAACAGTGGTACACCTGTATAGTTCACTTACCATGAAAGGAGCTTGCCGGACTGGAAGTTGCTCTGGGTGAGTCAGTGAGTGAGTGGCTAGTGAATATGAAGGCCCCAGGACATGACTGTATATGCTTCATATACTGTACATTTTATAAACACTGTACAGTTAGGCTTCACTAAACTCATTAAAAATGTTTTTCAGGCTGGGTGAGGTGGCTCACACCTGTAATCCCAGCACTTTGGGAGGCTGAGGTGGGCAGATCAAGAGGTCAGGAGTTTAAAAGTATAGTATATTAAATACATAAACCATGGTCATTTATTAAGTATGATGTGCTGCACATAACTGTATTGCCAGACTTTATGCAAGGGGCAGCTCAGTAGCTTTCTTAACACTAGCATCACCACAAGCATGTGAATAATGCGTTGATTGCACTACAATGTCAGGATGGCCATGACTTAACCAGGCAACAAGAATTTTTCCACTTCATTATATTCTTACTGGACCACCATCATATACATAGTCTGTCATTGACTGGAATGTTGTCATATGACACATGGCTATATATAAAAAACTGTCAAGACTCAATCATAAGAAAACAAGCTGTTTTAGGAATGGGCAAACAGTTTGAACAGACACTTCCTCAGAGCAGATCTACAGATGGCAAATTAGCCGAAAAAAGAGGCACAACACTATTAGACATTAGGGAAATGAAATAAAAACCACAGTGAGATTCCACCACACAGGTACTGACGTGCCTTTATAAAAAATTAACAATACTGCTGACAAGGATACAGAGCAACTGGAACTCTCCTCTATTGCAGATGGAAATGCAAAATGGCACAGCCACTTTGGAAAACACTGGCAGTTTCTTAGAAAGTTACACATACATTAACCATATGACTTGGCCATCGCTCTCCTAGGGAAGAATAGTTTGACATATTAATTTTTTGTACATATATATATATATATATATATATATGTGTGTGTATATATATATACACATACACACACACACATTTTCCCCTTACCCTTCCCCTCATTTAAGCAGATAGCAGGTTCTGGGCTTCTGAGCCCCAACTAAATTTGTGGCAGAGCAGAAAGCAGAGTTAGCCTATTTTTTTAAGGCAAGGATAAAGAGGGTAGCAGTTGAGAGTGGGCTTGGAGAGGCATGAAGAAGAGTCCTATGGGGCCAGCAGGAACAAGGACCAGGGTTCAACTTCCTGGCAGCACCCTGAGGAAATGGTAGAATCCCAGTGAAAAATGGCTCCATGGAGCATCTCAGGCAGCTCAGCAAAGGAGTTCTAGTCCCCAAACTTCACACCAAAGCAGCCACAGTCTTTGGAACCAGCATCCATGGATGATGACAATGGTAAAGCTTTGTGGCCATCTGGCTGTGTGACCTTAAAAAAAGTCACTTAATATCTCTAAGCCTCAGTTTTCAAAATCAGTGGAGAGGAGAAGGTGAACCATACACCCAGAGCTACCATGAATGGTTGGGCAAACCATGCTTTGCTCACACCTGTAATCCCAGCACTTTGGGAGGCCGAGGTGGGCAGATCACTTGAGGTCAGGAGTTCAAGACCAGCCTGGCCAACATTGTGAAATCCTGTCCCTACTAAAAATACAAAAGTTAGCCAGGCACGGTTGCATGCATCTGTAATCCCAGCTTCTTGGGTGGCTGAGGCAGGAGAATAATTTGAACCTGGGACATGGAGGTTGCAGTGTTGGAGATGGCACCATGCACCCCAGCCTGGGCAACAGAACAAGGCTCTGTCTCAAAATAAAATAAAAAAAGAATGTCTAGCCAAGGGAGCGCAGAAAAAAACAAGTCCAGCCCGTGCTCCACTCATCAGTCCTGTACCCTCGAACAGCATTGTGTGTGTGCTTTCCTAGCCCGCTAGCGAAGTAGTGTGGGCTGCCCCTGGCCTTTGCTGGAGCTGCACAATACAGCTGATATTCTGTGATTCAATTTTTTTCCCCTCTAAATGACTTTGTTTCTAGCAGTCTCTCTGAAAAAAAACAAATATTTCATAAATATATTCCTTTGCCCCTTAAACACACACAGACATAGATATCATTATAGGAAAGTTGTTACCATGTCAGGTACAACCTCCAAGCACCCCAAAGATATCTGCAAAGTAAGGATGTCTCCTTTTATTCCACCCTAATT
Organism: Saimiri boliviensis; assembly: GCF_048565385.1. Lineage (NCBI taxonomy): Eukaryota > Metazoa > Chordata > Mammalia > Primates > Cebidae > Saimiri > Saimiri boliviensis. The sequence continues at coordinate 56,982,407 of NC_133456.1, read as the reverse complement.
TGTTGATACAACAATGAGCAGGGAGATTTGTCCAGCCAATAGCAAATGAAATTAGACAGTAATGCACCTTCAGGTCACAGTCAGCAGACCCTGAGGGAAATTGAGGCTACAGGGGAATTTGAGGCCCAGCCAATGTGTCTCCAGGAAAATATACCCTTTTCGTTCTGTTTCTGAAAAACCAGAATGACTCTCTCAAGCTGTGGGGATCAGGGTCCTGTTGTTGCGTCCTTCCAGAAGCCTCCTCCCTCTCTTGGAGAAACAGTTCTGAAGTTGCAACAGCAGGCTCAGCTGGGGTTTCTCAGAAGCCCGGCATTCACCCATGACTGAGTCCTGACAGAGCGTTCTGTGGGAAGCCAGGCAGCGAGCACATCCTGGGGAAACCATTGTCCTGCCCCCTGCTTGGCCGCGGAAGGCGCACACCCGGTTTCAATGCTGTCTTTGTTACTGGCTCCAGTAGGCGCTCTGATGTGCATTTTAATGAAAATGGGACACCTGCGGCCGCGCTCCCGGATCAGCAGCCAGGAGGCAGCAACCCCAGATCTAGACGGGAGTCCCCGGGATCCCCTTTCAAAAGGCAGCCGGGCATTCCGGAGGGACCGGGACTAAACGGTTCTTTATGGGCACAGGGCCAGGGCCCTGCCCCGGGGAACCCCTAGCGTGTGGCCCGAACCCACAGCGGTGCGTCCCCCACCTCCTCCCGGCCCCCTCCCGGGGCTCCCGGGAGCAGCGGTAGGAGCGCTGTGGGGTATTTTTTCTATCTTCTGGCTTGAGCTACAGGAGGCAGTTGACCTAGAGTCTTTATTATAATTTAATTTCTCCAAATTCAGAGCTATTTTCTTTCCAAATGTATCAGGGGCCAGGAAACGTTCAAAGAATTGGAGAAACCATTCCAAATTCAGAAAGATTAAAAAGAAGACTGGTCATAGGGTGAACACTAATACTAATATCATATTTTGTAATAACTGTATATTTTATATGTTATGTTAATAACTATATAATACAACTCAATGTATTATATGGTATGTAATATATATTATTACATATGACAATGTAGAGTAATAATCCCATAAAGATATATCATAGTTATCATAGTATTATGTATCCACACATAATATATACTATGATAGTATATATAATATGTATAGACACAGTATATAATATGATAATGATGTTATATATTAGATTATATAACTAACTAAAATATCTGTTACATATTAGATTGTACATAACATGTATAACTGTGATATGCTATATATATTAGATTATGTAACTAAAATATGTTATATATTAGATTATATATAATGTAGTTATTGTATATATTAACTAATCTATATTATCTAATATATAACATAATTATATATTAGATATATATTAAATAATATATAACATAATATCATAGTTATATATTATATATTATGTATAGACATATATAGCATGATATTCAAAATGTTCTAAAGTCATTTTGATTATGTTAAAAAAATTGGAAGATCTATCCAGAATGAGAAAGTTTTAAGAGGATGAAGAGACAGGGGGAAACAAATAATAATTATTTTTATAATTATTATTTTATGATAATATAGACTTTACATATAGTTACACATAATATTTTGTATTATATAATTGTTTTATATGATACTATAAGATATAAGTATATATTTTTATTATTGCTAATATTGTTATTGAAGATAACATGTATTTGTTGCTTCTGGTGCTATGCTAAACATTTTTGAGACATTATATTATTGAATTTTCACAACAACCTCTATGATGTCAGTACTATGGGTTTTTTATCCTTTTAAAAAATAAAGTTTTATTGAGATATAATTCATATACCATACAACTCACCAATTTAAAATATACAATTGAGTGGATTATATTCAGCAAATATACTAAAATGTATTTAGAGTTTGTAGTCATCACCATAATCAATGTTGCAGCATTTCATCACCCCAGAAAGAAATCCCATACACATTAGCAGCCATTCCCCATTTCCCCTTCCCTCCAACCCTAGACAACCCTAATCTGTTTCCTATCTATAGATTTGCCTATTCTGTGCATATTAGATAAACAGAATTACACAATATGTCATTCTTTGCATCTAACTTCTTTCACTGAGTATAATGTTTCCAAAATTCATCTGTGTTGGAACATGTATCAGTACTTCATTCTTTTTGAGAGCTGAATGATAGTCAGTGTATGGACATACCACACTTTGTTTATCCACTTATCACTTAATAGACATTTGAGTTGTTTCCACTTTGGGGCTATTACAAATAATGCTACTATAAGTACTTATGTGCAAGTTTCTATATGGATATATGCTTCTGTTTCTCTTAGACATACTGTATTTCACTCCATTTTACAGATGAGAAAATTGAGATACAGAGATGCTGTGTAACGTGCCCAAGGTCACACAGCCTATGAATGCTCTGAGACTCAAACTTAATTCTGCATGATGTTCTTAGTTACTCTGCTCTGTTGCCCTCCATTTTATCAACGTTATTATGGGGAGGGCAGAGACTCCCATCCCTCTTGGATCTCTGGAGAGATACTGAAAAAAAGCAAAATGGGAAGAATTTCTGTTGGAGCTGAAAATGAACTTTCTCCTGTTAAGGGTGGTTAGTTAAGCCTGTATGTGATTGCTGAGAAAGGAGTGAATTCTCTTTTAACTATGAAAGCCCTCTCTGGACTCTTTCAGGCACAGCAGGGATGCCTCACTCCGAGGAATGGGGTTTGGCTCAAGCCTGTCCAAATGGCAGCCCTCATTCTGTGACAGGTGTCCAAATGGTATGAGAGGGGCCAGGCCACATTTCAGGCCTCCCTCACTGCTTCTCACCCTGATCCCATCCCAGCTACCCCAGCCCTCCAAGCCTGTTTCCAAGATCTTGTCTCCACACAAGGTCCCCTAGACCTCCTCCCCATGCATCTGTGGCCCTGACCTCCCCACCCTCCAGATCCCTCCCACTGTGAAGGCAACAGAGGGAGATGGCTAATGCTTAGATAAACCAGTAACTCAGGGCTGGGTTTGGTTGTTGGTGGGGAGAAAGGTGACAGAGTGCAGGAAAAGAAGGATGGACGGAAGGACCAAAAAGGATCCAGGAGCCTCAGATTACCCAGGGCAGGGCAGGGCAGGGCAGGGCACGGCATCTGGAGAGAAGCCGAAATGCCTCCCCAGGGGAGATGCTGTTCATCAGAGCACATGATTATAAAATGAGACATCTGTGCCTGTGTGGCTGATGAAACCAGTGTCATTTGATATATTTCAACAGAGTATGGGTTTAAAAATAATAGTAATAATCCTACCATAAACATTCTGAATCCTAATTCTTTTTTTTTTTTTTTTTTTTTTTTTTTGGTATGGTAGAAACCATTTCACTTTCTTGAGACAGTTTTGCTCTTGTTGCCCAGGCTAGAGTCCAACGGCTCCATGTCGGCTCACTGCAACCTCTGCCTCCTGGTTCTAAGCAATTCTCCTGCCTTAGCCTCCCAAGTAGCTGGAATTACAGGCATGTGCCACCATGCCCTGCTAATTTTGTATTTTTAGTAGAGATGAGATTTCTCCATGTTGGTCAGGCTGCTCTCAAACTCTTGACCTCAGGTGATCCGTCCACCTCAGCCTCCCAAAGTGCTGGGATTACAGGCATGAGCCATGGCCGCCCGGCCATTATTTCAGTTTTAAAGTCAGTGACAGCATCTGTCCCCCAACTGGCTATCTGACCCTGAGCAATTTTCTTAACCTCTCAGATTCTCAGTTGTTTTCACACATAAAATGGGAATAGTAACAGTAATCCCCGCCTTTCATAGTTTCTGGCAGGATCAAATGGACCTATGCAGCTTTCCCCAGTTTATGTTCTTAGCAACTACCCTTCTACAGGTTATTGTAATGGAGGCACACATGAGGCCTACAGGCTGATGATTTGGGGCTGCAGTCATTTAAACAAAGCTAAACAGCTTCCATTCTGAATACTACTGCTCAGAGCATTTAATACATTGACCTTCATCAAGAATATTGAAAAAGGACCTCATTCTGTTGCATTTTGAGAATCTATTTAACCACAGAAATCTTCTTGACATAATATCCAAGCTAGAGATCGAAAGCTAGTGGTCTACGGGCCAAATCTGGCCCACAGATGTAGAGTTTTTTGGCCAGCACAGTGTTGCCTTTAAAAGTTTCCCATATTTAAATATAGTGAGATTTCACACATACATCGTAAGATTTCACATAAAAATTAACTTTTCAGCTTCTCTTGAAAAACCTAAAGATTAGGACAAACTAGGTGCTCATTTTCACATGGTGACACTTAACCAGAGTGGGTGGTTCCCCCAGGCATCCAGTTTATGACTCTAAGGGTCTAGTGCTGCTCAAATACTGAGATAACACATGAACAAGAGTGAGTTTTGGCCAGGTATGGTGGCTCATGTCTGTAATCCCAGCACTTTGGGAGGCCAAGTTGGGTAAATCCCTTGAGCTCAGAGTTTGCCGCCAGCCTGGGCAACATGGCAAGACCCCAACTCTATAAAAAATACAAAAATTTGCCAGGCATGGTGGCACGTCCCTGTAGTCCTAGCTACTCTGGAGGCTGACATGGAAGGACTGCTTGAGTCCGGGAGGCAGAAGTTGCAGCAAGCCAAGACGGCACCACTGCACTCCAGCCTGGGTGACAGAGTGAGACCCTGTCTCAAAAAAACAAAAAAGGATGGGTTTTATCTACACATCCCTGCATTTAAAAGTTGTTGAATACCTGCTTATTATTAGATCATAGTTATGCATTATTGAATGACATAGTATGTGCATTATAAAGCATATACCAGGAATAATTTAACAAGATGAGATTAAAAATAAGCATAAATTGGAAGTGTTACTCTTCAGGCTTCACCCTTTAGAGGCCACTGATACAGCTACTAATACAGAGTGGGCACTCATTGAATGATTATATTTAGATGTAATTCTAGGTTGATGGGACCTGAAGGTGTCCAACTTCCCCATTAAAATGAAAAGCTGAGCATGCAACCGCCATCCTTGCCGCTGACACTGAACTTGGGTCTTGTGTTTTGGCATTCACCATTCCTTACAAGGAGATTGTGGATTGATTGCTATTTTGCTTTTAGTTTGCCCTGGAGGATATTCTTTAACTATGCCCAGTAGCATAAACAACAGTCTTTTGAACCCAGGCTGTGCCTGAAATACTAATTTAGGCAAATGCCAGTCTTAACAAACAAGAACAATTGGCTCACAACATTTTTTTTCTTTCAAATGTTAATGAAGTGCTCGCTTTAGCCAGAAAGAGCCAGGAGAAAATTATACAATTTAAAGGGACTCTTCAAGTCTCAAAACCACCACACTCCATTATAGTTCCCAAGGGAGTCATATAATAGTAAATAGTAACTGCTTGTGAAGTCGTCTGAGACTTTTGGATGAAAGACCATGCAGAAACATGCAAAAGTATTATTTAGTATGCCAGTTTCAGGGTAAAATGTTGGATGTTTCAACCTTATCCCCTACCAAATTTTCAAAATAGCAAGCAGCAATGTGACTGGCAATATTAGCTTTTCTTCCTTTTAAAAGCTAGTAATGAGGCCAAGGGAAGCAATTATGACTGGGCAGTGGAATCTTCTCCGCCCCACCTCGCACCAAAACATTTTCAGTGCAGCTTCAGGGGCCCGCCGAAGACCTAAGGAATCCCAGTTTCTTGTACTCCTGCTGTAGCTGGAGCCCATGCTAAGACTTTGGGTACCACTGATTTGACCATTTGAGGAGGCAGCCATTTCCATGCTTCCTATGACTTGGAGCCTGTCAACAGGATGGCTTCATGGTCAAGACTTTGGGCTCTAGAGTCACCACTATATTCCAGTTCTCACCCTACCACTTATCATCTGGATGACCAGGGCACGTGACTTGACATCTCCAAGCCTCAGTTTTCACAGCTGTAAAATGAGCACGTAATAGTACCTCACCTGTAGAGTTTAAAAGAGAGAATATATGTAAAGTGCTTGGCACAGTAGTCAGGCACATGAAAAGTATCCAGTATGCGTTCCTTCGTGTGTTGCAAACAACGAGAGGTTTCTCTTGCTTTTCTGCTCTCAGGATCAGACATCTAGTTTTTCTCCTTTAGTTCTTTGAAGTTCCTATTTTTCGGCTGCTCTGACCCATGTTTTACGTGCTTTGATCCATTTATTTAGCTTCTCTGCCTCCTTTATTTATGCTGGGAGTTAGAAAACTTTTCTATGAGGGGTCAAATAGAAAATGCTTTCACCTCTGTAATCCATACAGTCCCCATTGGAATCAGTCAACTCTGCCTTTATAGCTAAAAAGCAGCCAGAGTCAACAAGTAAATAAATGGGTATGGCTGTGTTCTAATAAAACTTTATTTACTAAAGTAAGTAGCAGTAGGATTTGGCCCACAGGCCAGAGTTTGCTGCCTCCTGATTTAAGCTCTGTTTCTCCCCAAAATGTACAAAAAGCAGGTAGGAGTCCACTTGGAAGAACCAAGCATTTATCACATGTTCTTCAGAAAGAACCAGGGAAATGAGATTAGGTTGTGTGTGTTTTTTAAGGGAGAAATTGAGACCTCTCTCCCGGAAGAAAAGTCACCTAGACTCTCTCTGCAGAGTAGGACAGACTCAAAGTGGAAAGACAGGGTCCGTTGGCGTGGGGAGAGGAAAGTGAAAGTAGTGTTTGGTGCACCTCAGACACCAAACCCTCTGAATCTGCTCACAGGGCTCCAGGCTCCTAGCACCTGGTGCTACATTCCCCCGAGTGGAGACATCTGCAAATGTCTGCATCAACAGGACCTTTGAAATGGTTCCAGAACAATCCCCTCAAAATGCTCTTGATTTTGCTATATGGAGAAGGTGTTAGGCATTCCCAGAAGCCTGCTGAAATCTTTAAGAAATGGGCATTTGAGAAAAATACTTTCTAGTATTTGTTTATGTCCTTAACAACCCTATACCTTTGACTTCCTTCAACATTATCTGCATAGGGCAAATATTTTTTCAAATCATCATTTCCCTGTGATGATCATTTATGCCTGCTGTGTCTCCATTTTTCTCTGGAAGGAGAAAAAAGTCTTTTCTTGCCCCCCGCCCTGCCCCCTTCAACTTCTTTCTCTAAAGAAATATTTTTGCAGGATGAACTGGGCAGCTTCTCCTTAGAAGGGGTACTACCTCCAATGCTCTTCTCTTCTTTTCATCTGCCCTGCCTTTGAGACCAGAAAATATCTGGAAGTGCTGAGTGCCTGGTGTGTGACAGATCCCTGAATTGTGATCTTCATGTTTGGCGAAAGGTCACCAAAATGAAGTAAGGCTTCTCTACCTCCGCCCCACCTTTGGTCCCCTTTGATCGCTCCCACCAACCCTCGACATCTAGCCTAGCTCAGGGTTTTGGTGTCACTCTCCTGACACTCCAGAAGGTACCTCTGTGGTGGCAGGCAGGGCACAGGCTCTTGGCGGTTTGCTTACTTATGTGAGAGTCTTGGAAGGGTCCCTGTGGTATCAACCTGACAATGGAACTGGGATCCTACCTTGAGTGGATATGTTTATTTTCCAACTGTCCTAACTGGGGTAGATGTTTGATTAAAAGATAATGGGGCCTTATGGGAGCATGAATTCTGGATTATTTGATGTGGGCTCAGGTAGTAATCAAGCTGAGAAATTTCTGGAAGATTATATACCCACCCTCTGGGCTACCCAGGCAAAAAGCTCTGCCTCTGCACCCAAGAATAGAAGCAATTTTCCTTAAGAGGTTCTCAGACTTGAGTGTGCATTAGAGTAATCCAGAATGTATCTGGAATAGAAGGAAGACAGACAAGAGAAGGTCACTGGACCCACCTTTGATTCCCTAGGATTGGGGGAGAGCCTGGGGAAGCCCATCTTCAACACATCCTCCGCCCACCCGCTCACCTACCTAGGCCATCCTAAAGTGGTAAGTGAGGACCACAGCTGGAGACGTGCTTGCTTTACCTGAGGATAGGGAACATAACGGGCTAACTCTGAGACCAGACTCCTCAGACCTTAAGTGGATATTAATGACCTGTGTTGTAAGGATGGTTCTTGCCCAAACCTAACAACTCCCCAAAATTTCTCAAGGAAACTGACATAGGAGGAAGCTAAAGATTCAAAGAAACTTGAACTCGATGGCTTATTTGAGAATCTTTATCTTTCAAATTCATCAAACCACACAGTTTACAAAGCATTTTCATATACATTGTCTCATTTTTACCAGAGCTTCTTGATTCCTGGAGTCTGAGGACCCACAGGAATATGTAAATCCATTTCAGGATGAGAAATTTTTTTTTCTACTAAACTCTCACTAACAGTTGGCATTTTCTTTAATAATGAATGTAAGTAACAAGTCACAATCCCAGCAGTACCTATGACTTTGTCACCAAGTGAAACCAGATACTTTCATATCACATCGCTACTGTTGTAGATATCTCAAAGTATCATTTTCATCACCAGCTTGAAAACACTGTGGTTTTTAGACCCGCTGCTAAATCTTATTTAATGTATTAACAGAAATTTATTTTTCTATTAATTGATTTAATACTTTGATAATCATATTTTGATACAATTGGTTTTGTTAGCAGTCCTATATATTTTATTTTATTAATTTAAAAACACAATTCTGAGACGGGATTTTAAAAAAAAGGTTTTAAATCCCCCATAATATTATTACAATTACTTCTTGAAGATGGCCAAGTAGCTACTATTATCCTCTCTCCCAAGATGAGGAAGCTTAGGGAAGTCTCAACTGACATGTCCAAGATGGCAAAGCTAGTGGGTGACAGGGCCTGAGCTCAGATTGGGTCCTCAGGGTTCCTCACTGACCAGTCAGCTCTGTGGGAGGGAACCACGGCCCCTTTCTGTGCAGTAGCCAGCACATGCAGCAATAGGGAAGAAAAAACACATTGAGAAATTCTTGCATCTGGGGAAGGCTTTAGAGTAATCCCTGGAACAGCCGGAGGATGAGCTTCAGTCAAGAGCCGGGCCTGTCAGGCTGGGGTACAGTGATTAATTGGTGCGGGAGAACACAGCCAAGAGCAGAGAAGCCACACCAGGCCACCATCCATTTGTCCATGCCCTGGGGTCAGAGATGGAGCAAATGGAATCTTTTCTAAGAGAGGAAAGGGTGGAATGTAGCCATGGGGGAGTTCTGCAAGGAATTCACAGGTGTTATTGTACTTCCCCCTCCCTAAGGATCTCTATGTGTGAAGTTAGCGAAGGAGATGAGGGGTGGGGGTGTGGCTGGGCTGGGCTCTGCAATGTTTCATGCACCCCTCCTCCAGCTCTGTGAGCTATGGTAGTTTCAATTGAAATAGCAGAAACCATGTTCAAGTCACAGGGAGCTGGGTCACTGGGAAACTCATTGAATTCTTTTGTTAATTTCAGTAGGAAAACATGGTAGGCCTTGGGATTTTGTGGCAGTCACTTCAGTAGGGTTGCTCCAATCTGGGCCATGAACAGACCTCTTCCCCACTCTGTAAGTCACCCCACCGTAGTGATTCTGCAGATTCCAGTTCATGAGCAATTCTGTCAACTTCCCTTTCTTTTGAAGCAAGCAAGCTACAGAGGTTGGTTCAGCTCATTTCTTCCTATTGAAATCCTGGTGAGAGCATGTTGGTAATGGATATTCAGAAGCACTATTGATGTGGAAGCACAGCTGCTGTGGATCAGGAGGTCATTGTTTTCCCTAACGTTTATTTGAATTATGAAATCATAGAAGATTTGGGAAAGTTTTAAAAAATCACTTTTAATCTTATCCAGGAAAGCCAGCATTACTATTTTGGTGCATTTTTTTTTTTCTGGACAGATAAGCAGAGAGGCAACTTCTCTATGCCAACAATGTTTAGAAAGCAGGAAAGTACAACCATTAGGTCCATGAAAAAAAAAATCTCATTAGTAGGCTATAATGAACACAGAGTCCTACTATGTTGCCTTTTGTGCCAGACAAAAATCAGGTTGACAGTTTTGTTGTTGTTGTTGTTGTTGTTGTTTCTGAGACGGAGTAATGGTCTGTCACCAAGGCTGGAGTGCAGTAGCACAATCTCGGCTCACTGCAACCTCTGCCTCCGGGGTTCAAGCCAGATCTCCTGCCTCAGCCTCCCAAGTAGCTGGGATTACAAGTGCATGCCACCACACCTGGCTAATTTTTGTGTTTTTAGTAGAGACAGAGTTTCACCATATTGGCCAGGCTTATCTGGAACTCCTGACCTCAAGTGATCACTCATCTTGGCCTCCTAAAGTGCTGAGATTACAGGTGTGAGCCACTGTACCTGGCCAGGTTCAGAGGTGTTATGGGAGGTCTTCCTTCTTTGTGTTCCCTTCTCTTCCTTTGTTCGCCTCTCCGTAGCTTCTCAGCTTCATCTCCTATCCTGCAAACTGCTACTGCCAGACACTTAGTAACGGAGTATGAATTCTAACCCAGATCCTCTAATTGGGGAGCCCTTATCTGCAGCAGACCATATTTTCCCTGTGGTGAGCAGTTTCCTCATAGGGACCAGGACCATGCTAAGGGTTTCAGATTCTTTGGATGAGAAAATATATGAGACTAATAGCCCCCTCCCTCTTATTCCAGTATTAGTCATCCCTCACAGTGTAACCTAACTTGTTATTATGCTAAAAGACCCTTCCTTCCTACTAGAGAAAGGAAAGGATGGAAGTGGGTGGTGAGGACAGAGCATCCCCCAGCTACATTATATAATAAAACCCGACTTTTTAGGCAGTTAGCATGTGCCAAGTACTATTCTAATTGCTTGATATTAACTCACTGAATCTTCACATCAATACTACGAGGAGACAGAGGTACAGGGAGTTCAAGTCATTTCCTAGCCCAAGGTCATCCTAGCCCACAGTTAGCAAGTAGCACAGCAAGAACTGCAACCCAGGCCGTCTCTCCCTGGGAGACCCTACCTTGGCATGCTGTATTTTCCAAAAGTGGCAGCATCAAAATATATATCTCATCCCACATGATTTTTTACAATGTATTGTGACACCCCCCCATCCAGCAAGGGTCTATGTTCCCTCTCTTTGAACCTGGGTAGACTCTTCTACCTGTCTTGACCAAGAGAAACTGAAGGAAGTGTTGCTGTGTGACTTCCAAGGCCAGATTTTAAAAGGCAACATAATTTCTGCCCAGCTCCTCTTCTATATTGGAACACTTTCCCTTAGAATCCAGCCACCATGTTGTAAGGAAGCTCATGCCACATGGAGAGGCCCTACGTGGTATGTTCTGGCTGATAGCCCCACTGAGGCTTCCAATCAAGAGCCAGCATCAACCACCAGAAATATGAGTAAATGGGCTTTTCAGTGATTACAAGCTCTAGTTTTTTAGTCCTTACCCTAAGGCTCTAGACACCAGTGAGCAGACACAAGCTGAACTTACTGTGCCCTGTTTGAATTTCTGATCCACAAAGATTATGAGAGATAATAAATGACTACCATTGCTCGAAACCACTAGGTTTTGGGCTAATTTGTTACATAGCCAGAGTACCGGAATGCTGCTCTTTATTACAGTTAAGACTAGCATATGCTCTCAGCCCCTCTCCATCCCCACCTTTATCCTGGCTGACTCAGGCATCACCAAGCTTAAGGTTGCCATGAGAGAAATTTTGCATTGATTTTTCTTGGTCCAACTCCTTGAACTGTGGACTGATTCCAGGGAATTCGTCCCATTAGACTTTCTATTGTTTACATCTTTGCATTTTCCTCAGTCTTCATAGTTCTTTTCTTGGGGAATGAGAAGAGGTTGCCTCAGAGCCTGCAAGCCAAATGCCGTTTTAAGCCAGATGTTAAGTTGGCCTCTGTTAGGAAAGGTGTAGCCATTCCTTCAATAATTATTGACTAAGGACTTACTGAGACCAGTCCTGGGCTTTTTCCAAGGGAGACTTTTAGGCCACAGACACTATACAATAATATTCTTTTTATAAAAAGTACATGTGCTTACAAACTTGACCATTAGATCTTCTCTATACTGCCCTGTTCTAAAAAAAGAAAAAGAAAGATGGAGGTGGGAGGCGGGGAATTAGCAAACCAAAAGAAAAATACAAAGGCCCCCAAACCAGGTGAGAGCAATCTGCTCCTGTTAAGCTGAATTGCAGGAGATTCAGAATGTTTATTTGCAAGGCTTTGGGCTCTAAGCTTGTTCTCCAACCCCACCCCACTTCCAGAGCTTTCATACATCTTTAGAGCTTTGTCATTACATATAAGTACAGTTCACTTCTTTTAGCCCTCTGCTCAGATTTCTTTATAAGATGTTGGTAGGTGATGATATACTTTCAATGGTTTTGTGGAGAAATAGGGAGTAAAGACGGTGGCAGATAAAGGTTCGATCTTCTCCCACTAACATAAGGAAAATCTGTGTGCCAGTTTCACATGGATTTTAATGCCCAAACAGGCACGTCTGGGTGGACATCTATTTGTTTATTTTATGTCCCAGGTTGGAGAGTTGTACTCCCCGACAAATTACCTCCTGAAATTCTGTGTATCTCTCTCTCTCTATTCCTATGCCCTCACAGGTCATTAGACTGCAGGGGAAGGAAAAGGACAACTAGAAAAGAGAAGTCGATCAAAATTAAATGCGTAAATAACCTGAGTTTATTTTTTAAAGATTCAGTATTGCTGTGCTGGCTTAGGGTCCCAAGAAGGGCAGATGGCACAGGCGAAATAAGATTATTTGAGGAGGAGGTTTAATTTGTGAAGAGTCTGTCTACAGTGGTGTGAGTGTCGGGAACCACAGGGGATAGTGCATAAACTGGGGACTCGCACTAGTGACGTTGTCGTCACCCATAGGCCTAAAGGGGACACAGAGGCTACCGGAACTTGAAAAAAGAGTCGTGTAGAACAGGCTGCTTTGACCTTCTGTCAAGATATAGTTGAGAAAAGAGGAGACCAGGGGGAAGAGTACCCTGATCCTACTCTTCTCCCTCCCTTTTATCTGCTGGAACTTTCTATGGGCCACCTACCTGAAAGCCAAAGGGCCAGGAGGCTATTGAACTAGCACATAGAAACAGTTCCTGGTGCAGACAGCAGGGCATGGACGGAGAGTGGAGGCTGGGGAGTAAAAGGAAACAATCCAGTACAATTGCCACCCCACACATGTAAAACTGTTTTCAAAAGCAGAAAATGCTTGCTTGGAGACAGCGCTAAACATTATTTAAAAAGCCTAAAATAGTACAAATGCAATCTTAAACCAAATACAGATTCTAGAAACACATTTACAAGAGCTTGAGGTTTATCACTCGTCCCTTGGCTCAAATATAATTGAGTATTCTGGGTGTGCAGCAATAAACTCCATTTTGATTTATCTCCATGTGGTTGATCTTCACAGTGATAGCAACTACACTATAAACTCCTGGGCATTGTGCCTCAGTAAGTGATTATTTTAAGATATAAGTCCAATAAAATTTCTTTTCTCTTAACCACCCTCCCTCATGGCTTAGAATAGAAACTGTCTTTACAATGGTTTGCAAGACCCTTGATGATAAGCCCCTGGCTACTTCTCTGTACTTAGCATTGCTGCTATTCTCTCTCTTGCCTTCTTGACTCCAGCCACACTAGTTCAGATACACCCATCACAATCTGCCCCAGGGCCTTTGCACTTGTTTTCACCACTCTTTCCCAAATACAATGTGAGTAACCCCCTCACTTTTCTGGATATTCAAATACCACCTTTAGAGAAGCCTGTCGGGCAACACCGTATAAAATAGTAACTATACCAAATGTCTTTCCAAAACTGGCCATACCAATATTTCCAGTACCACATGATCTTCTGGAAGCTTGCTACTTGCCATTAACAGGTGAAATCTGTCTTCTTTCCCCTTGGGAGAGACTTGTGACTATCTCAACAAATGGAATGCAGTACAAATAATGTGTGGACTTAAGTAAGCAGGACATAAAAGTGATAGCGCTTCTTTCTGATGCTCTTTCTTGGGAAATCGGCTCTTGGAACTCACCCACCATTTTGTAAAGAAGCCAAATCCACATGAATAGACCACATATAGATATTTCATTCAGCAACCCTAGCTAAGATCTCAGGAATAGCCAGCATCAACCAGCAGATGTGGAAGTGAGCCCTCACGTGGTTGCAGCCCACAGCCTTCAATCCACCCGACCAAGGCCAAGTGGAGTAGACAGAAGCTATCTCTGCCAAGACTTATCTATGTTACAGATTCATGAGTAAAATAAATAATTATTTATGCCACTGTTTTGTGGAGTAATTTTATACAGCCATAGCATTAGATCATATTTTTTGTGTCAAAGTGAGGTGTGGTAGCAATAAAAAACCACATGATAGTGGCTTTGGAACAAAGGAGTGGGCAGAAAAGAACTCTAAGGAGAGTGTTAGTAAAAGTCTAAAGGATCTTAAAGAGGCTGTTAGAAGAAGCCTCATAACCCTCGATGAAGCTGTTAATTAGGTCTTCATTAAAAGTGAGAAAAATGTTATTGGAAACTGAGAGAAAAGAAATCCTTGTTAGTAGTGGAAGAAAGTTTAGCAACACTATTCCCACAGTAATTTAGAAAATTGAAGACATAACTACTTAATCATATGATCTAGCTAAAGAAATTTCAGGCAGAATACTAAAAGTGCCTCCTGGTTTCTTCATGTTGTGTATAATAAAATACAAGATAAAAAAGATAACCTTTTATAAAAGGAATTACTTACTTGTTAAGTAAAACTTAGAGAAAACATAGGAACCAGAACTTGCAGTGTTCAAAAATAAAACTCTTTTTTAGTCCCAGGCTCTCTAATATTCTCAAATTAAGAGAGGGCTTCAGAGCAAAGATTAAAGATTATACCCATAATATCCTTTGTTAAAAACCTCAGAAATACCTAAGGCAGTGCCTCAAGAACTGTTTTGTTTAGACCAAGGCACCTCTAAAGATCTTTAAGAAGTGCTTCATAGATTCTCTCTGTTAACTACTAGAACTCTTAAGAATTTAAAAAGCACCGTCCTTCTGTAGCTTTATAGCAAGCCCATGGTAGAAAATCTTGACAAGATGTGTGGATGTAGCTTTTGTCTGATGGAGTGTATCAGAAATTGATTCATAAGAAACCCACAAGGTTTTTAAAAGAATTATATCAGGTTACATGAAAAAGATGATTCAATCAACATTTTACATGCAGGAAGGTGACTGAATAAATTATTCAGCTGTAAAACGGGCCACTTTTTATGGAAAAGGAAAGAAGACATGTAGGGCATAATACAGAACCACAGTGGATTATATCTAGGCAGTAGGACTGCACCCTCATCAAGGAACTGCCTGCTGCATTTCAAAATTGTTACAGATTCTTGAGTGCCTCCTGTTTCCCCTTTTTTGAAGAGGAGGCTCTATGGTAGTTACCCTGGGGCTGTTCCATCATTACATGTTGCATCTCTAGGGAGCAAGCAAATTGTTTCTTGAGGTGACAAATCTTAAGATAAACAGGAACTATCTCCAGAAGTTCTCCTTGAGGAACCAAACCTAAAGAGCTTCAGTTGCATGTGAATGTGATTTTATGGCCAGATCTTATGGCAAGATCTGAGATTCGCAGACCTAAGGGGAGAAGGTAGGGGTTTTCTTTTGCACGTGACAAGCATATAAATTGTGGCCAGAGGATAGACAATAGCAAAGTGTATTTTCCAAGAATAGCCACAGAAGTATTACTGGAGCCACATACTTTTCCAGAACTTTGCCACTTGCCATTAAGAGGTGGAGTCTATTTCTCCTCCCTTTGGACAGAACTTGAGAGGCATGACACTCATATAAAAGCAATGACAAACTGTTGTTGAAATGCTTAAAAGAAAATGGAAATAAATGAAGAGACATTCATGGATAGGATGCCTCCATGTCATAAAAATATAAATTATCTCTAAATTAATTTATAAAATCAAAAATTCTAAGTACCATTTTAACAGGACTTTTCATAGAACAAACCAAGCTAATCCTAAAGTTCATGTGGATGAGGAAACAGCTACGTAAAAGTCAAGGCAGTCACAAATAAGAATAAAGTGGGATGTGGAAGGAGATATTTGCACTAGCAAATAATAAGATTATAAAGCTAGAGTAATAAAAACATTGTGGAATTAGGACATAGATAGATAGACCAACAAAACAGACTTGAGAATCTGGAGATAGCCCCTTGAACATACGCATACTTGATTTATGATAAATGTGGTCATACAGAGCAGTGAGGAAATGGTAATCTTTTTAATAAGGAGTATTGGGGCATTTGGGTATCCACAAGGAAAAAAATTAAATACAAGTTCTCCATTCTAATTCCAGGTATATTTTAGACCTAACTGTAGGTAAAACTATAAAAATTTCAGGATATTATGTAGAAGGATGTATGAATGACCTCGGGGTAGGGAAGGATTTTCTAAATAATACACAAAATGTGCTAACTATAAAGAAAAAGATTGATTAAATTGACTACACTAAAATTCAGAACTTCCACTCATCCAAAAACATCAAAAATAAGATGCAAAGAAGCTCACTGACTAGGAGGAAATATTTGCAATGTATGTAAAACCCACAAAGAATTATCAAAGACATATAAATAACCCCTTTTC
This sequence comes from Saimiri boliviensis, assembly GCF_048565385.1. NCBI lineage: Eukaryota > Metazoa > Chordata > Mammalia > Primates > Cebidae > Saimiri > Saimiri boliviensis. The sequence continues at coordinate 56,965,860 of NC_133456.1, read as the reverse complement.
ATCACTAGGAATTAGGAAAATGCAAATTGAAACAAGGATAAAATACTATTCAGACCCCTCAGGTTGGCAAAAAAATTTTAGTCTGTCCACACCAAATGTGGGCAAGAATGTGAAAGAAAGAGAAATTTCAGATATGCTGATGGATTATAAATAGGTCTTTACAGAGCAACTTGGCAGTCTCTAACAAAGCTGCACATGGTATATAACCTAGTATTTCTACTTCTAGGCATGTACCTTACAAGAAATTTCTGCATCTGTGCATAAAACATCATGTTCAAGAATATCTTATAGAGGCATTGTTTGTTATAAGAAAACACTAGAAACAATCTAAATGTTCATCAGCTGGAAATGTAAAAACAAATTTTGATTTGTTCATACAGTGGAATGTTTTATAGCAGTTAAAATGAGGGAGCTAAATTCCACATATAAACATGAGTAAGTCTCTAAAATACATTGAGTAAAAAACCAAGTTGCAGGCTGATGTAAACACAACGACCCGCTTCCATAAAGTTCAAAGACATTCAAAGCAATACTGCAGTTTGTGATACTGTCTGAATAGTAGGAATATTAAAACATCCTTAAGAATGACAAAAATAAAATCCAGGAGAAAAACAAAGTCCATCTGGGAAAGGAAGGGAATAGGAATGAAATAGAGTAGGAGTGAAATGAAAGTCCCCATAGTCAGCTAGGAGTAAAATAGAGTTTCAAGCATAGTTTTGATGTGGTATTTCTTTAAAAGGAAAAGTGATGCTATGATAAAATGTTAAGATTTCATCAAGTTTTGCTGTGGGTAAGTGAGCACTCCATATCTTATTATCCTTTTCTGCTGACATATTTTTTAAAAAAGCTTAATGGGAATCATGAGCTTCAGTAAATTCCTATAACTTATTGCCTTATTTGTGGATCTAGTAATACATTTGTTACATAACTTCTGCAGAGAATATTCTCAAGGTATGCATGAAATTCTGTTCATATTGTACTCTGAACTCTACGCATTGTCAGCAGAGCTCTTCTATTTTAAGTAAAATGAACAATCAGTTACTCTCCCTTTTCTGGCAGAGGAGTTTCTTTGAAATTTGTCATCAGAAAATCCACTCAACACCACTTCAGTCTACATAAAAAAGATAAAATATAATCAAACTATCCCCCAAATTGTCTAAAAACCAGAACGAAAAGATCTCAACATCACCATGGTTACTAGGCCATATTAAACATCAATTTTCAATTTTCCAGAATGAGAACAAAGATTGAATCATCAGAGATGACTATGGGGATTTGCATTAAGAGTCTACAAAGTCTTGCTTACTGGAAAGTTTCTAAGAGGTTAGGCCATCTCCCTGGCTGCTTCTACATCTGCATTCACCTCACCATTTTAAGAATAAGAGTGGTACAGGATTGGACGTGATTATTGGGAAATAATAGCAAGTAGATAGCTTTGTTTTATGTTATTTCTTTCTTCATTTTTTTGTATTTAGATGCAGAACCGTAAGATGCGTTCTTTGGTTGTATGCCCTAAAAGCAAACCCTTAGGAAAGGGTTTAGGTGAAAGCAGTTCATCTGGGGCGGAAATTCCAGGCAGGACAATGAGGGAGTCAGGGAATGAGACTGGGACATGAGGAAAGGTAATATAGAAAATGTGAATGAGGCCGGGCGCAGTGGCTCAAGTCTGTAATCCCAGCACTTTGGGAGGCCGAGGCGAGTGGATCACGAGGTCAAGAGATCGAGACCATCCTGGTCAACATGGTGAAACCCCGTCTCTACCAAAAAATACAAAAAATTAGCTGGGCATGGTGGCGCGTGCCTGTAATTCCAGCTACTCAGGAGGCTGAGGCAGGAGAATTGCCTGAACCCAGGAGGCAGAGGTTGCAGTGAGCCAAGATCGCGCCATTGCACTCCAGCCTGGGTAACAAGAGCGAAACTCCGTCTCAAAAAAAAAAAAAAAAGAAAAAAAGAAAAGAAAATGTGAATGAGCAGGTTGTTACTATGGGCCAAAGAGGCTCATTTTTGCAGAAGACTCTTTGACAGACTACATGGTACAATCCTTGAAATCAGCCCTACAAAGCATAGGGAAACAGGGCTATTTATCCACCAACTCGTGATTTGATGGCTGTTCTTGGGGATTTTACTCTGCACTTCAGGCCTGGTCCTCTTGCATGCTAGCCACGCAGGCTCCTACAGGCCATAGAAAGACCTCAGGTTGAGTTCAGAAGCCAGCTGCATACAAGGGAATGGTACAAAAATTTCAGATGATGTCTGCATGGGCCAAGGGAATCCGCCAACAGCATCTGCCAAAGCTATCTACAATAGATTATGTCGTATTATGTTTTCCCAAGCATGAGACAAGTACCACCAGTGGTTCAGGAGATGTTTTTAAAAGGTTCTGGGTCATGGCATTAAATAACACTGAATTACATCGTGGGGGAGTTCTTTCCTTTTCACTTCTCTCTCAATCTTTCTGACTATCCAAGGATACCTCTTATTTTGGTACTAATTATGGCTTTATTATACCTCCAATCCTTGCAAACTTCCAGTTTAGCAGAGAATTCACTTTGGGCCCTGGATGTTTACCAACCACATTTGGCTGAAATATGTTGACATGGTCCTCTTTTTGTTGTATTTACTTTTCTAATTACTTTCAACCTTTAGCAAGTGGTATTATTTCTTCATTACCAACAACAATGCAAAGTTTGCTTTATGAATGAATTTCTTTCATCTTTTAAGCCAGTCAATTTAAAGAATAACATTGAGCAAATAATAGCACCATAAAGATGGTATGAAATGCCAAAATTGGGGAAATTCCATGAGCTCACGAGCTGCATGTTATGATAGAAAGGGTGTGAGTTTGAACAGATCACCTAACCCCTCTAAGCTTGACCCTCCACTAATATTGCTACCCCTTATTGAGTTGTTGGGAAAATTCACATGGGATAATATTTGTCAAGCAACAAGCCCTCCACCTGGAAGTAATACAAAATTGGTAGATGTTAGTTCTCTGTTCTTGAAATGTTTATAAGAAATATAGGTATTTTAAAAAAAACAGACACTAGGGAATTTATTAATCAGATATCAGGACGCTATTAATCCAATATTTATCAGGATTAATATGATAATGTGACTTTAATGTGACTTTCTTCAGAAAAGCCCCTTTCCCAACTCATCATTTTTTCCCATCATGAGAAACTAGGTACTGCCGGCCAGCCATGGTGGCTCACGCCTGTAACCCCGGCACTTTGGGAGGCCAAGGTGGGCAGATCACTTCAGGTCAGGAGTTCAAGACCAGCCAGGCCCACATGGTGAAACTCTGTCTCTACTAAAGATACAAAAATTAGCCAGGTGTTGTGGCAAGCCAGGAGAATTGCTTGAACCTGGCAGACAGAGGTTGCAGTGAACTGAGATCACACCACTGCACTCCAGTCTGGGCGATGAAATGAAACTGTGTTCAAAAAAAAAGAAAAAGAAAAAGAAAACTAGGTACTGCCATTACTGGGTCCTTTTGATCTGTTTGGAGCTGCTTATTGTACCTTTTCTAGAGGTTGGGAAGATGAGATGTACATTAGAAGTCTACGCATAGCTGGAGTAGTGGTGTGGTCACCACCTAAGTCCTGCTGCAGCATGTTAATTATTTCATGTATTTTGGTTGTAATTCTTGAAAAGAACCACAGTATTTAAAACTATGTTTTTTCTATGACTTTTTCCCTCAATAGAGGAAGTAGTCACATTTTTTTTTATCCAAATAGTAGAGCAAGTTCCCTAAGAGCCTTCCTCTGGTGCCAGAGGTTTACAGTAGAGAAAACCAGAAGGGAGGACTTTTCGGTAGAGAAAAAGTCATCATTTCAGAAATCTTGAGATCGTGTGAGAAGGTAGTTTATCTCAGTGTTCTTAAAACAGCGAAAATGTCAATTCGGAATACAATGTGATATTTCTTTCATGGGGGTTATAAAAACAACATGGAAATCTCCAAAGTGTGAGCTGTTATTGCCAGGTTTGTTTCTTGTTAGAATGTTTCAGTTTTGGGTTTTTGCTTGTTAATGCTGTTGCCTCCTAACAGGAACGTATTGAAGGTTTGGCATTGTGTCTAGAAAATCCCTTACCTGTCAGCAGGATTTTCAGGAATGTTATCTTCAGTCATTCGAAGGGATGCAATTCCTTTAATGAATATGCCACCTATGGTGAATAAAGGAAAGGTCGGCCCTCGGGGAAAGTGAGGGGCTGGATGCCAGGGTGAGGAGAGGATGTAAATAACCGAGTCCTATCTGGCCTTAGGTTATTCTTGAAATTAATCAAATTCCACCAAGTGGTAGACTTTTGAGCAGAAGAGATGAGCAATTGCAAAGAACAAAAGAGAAAAAGTCGTGAAGCTTGCATTCTAGTACAGGGTTTTAACCTCTTCTTGCGCCATGGACTCCCCTGGCAGTTTTATAAAGTCTACGTACCCTTTTTTAAAACAATATTTCACATGTGTAAAATAAAATATGTATAATTCAAAGAAACAAATTACATTCGAATTCAGTAACTTGCCACACTGTGCTTGACCTGTGTTACTGTGCAGTCTGTTAGCAATGCTATTTTAAAGAGCATACTTCAGTAATTATTTCAACCATCAAATATTTTTGAATATATCTGGCCTTTATTCTTAGCATGCACACCTATCCTTGTTGTAAAATGCCATGTGCCGTTATAGAGAGTTAAGAATTCTCATTTGAACTGCCCAGTCTTACTTCAGTTTAAACAAACAATAGAAACAACTCATTCCTTCAATGTATTGATAAACATTGTAAGTAGAAAATAGTAGAAAGCAGTGAGATGTCTGAGTCACCGACACCAACACCTTTTAGTGACTGAATGACAACCAGGCACAGAACTGCTCTTTAATTAGCTAGCTGTACCTCGTGAGGATCTCTAAAAAGGAAGGCTGATTCACTCGCCCTCTAATTGCATGTGCTAATGACTACTATAATTTCAAAGCAATCAGCACAAATTATTTTTCAAGGTATTGTTAACAACTGTAATGTTATAGGAAACACATCTGTGTCATGGGGTTTTCCATCTCTACTCATAATTAAAGGAAATGCTCAATTTCAGTTAGAACATAGTCAAAATAATGATATAATTATTTTCCTAGCCAAAGACCTCCTGAAATCCCAGGTTAACTTCAGGTAAATGCCCCTTGTGGAAAAGCAGGTCATAAATAAATAAATAAATAATGTATAAGGTGGTGATAAGTGTCATATGGGAAAAAAACACAAAGCGGGGATGGAGCCAAATGTGAGGAGGGGGAGCAATAGACAGGGAGCAATTTCTGGAGCGATGTTTGTGAATGATGAGAGTTGGTGGGATTCAGTACAAAGTGGAAAAATCCGTCCTAGAAAAGAACAGGAATGGTTTATCCATAGTAAAAGGGCAGAAGTAATAGCACAGAGCACAAAGATAGGTGAGTACATATCTTCTCAGTCAAACTGGATGCAAGGTCTTCAGCTAACAGTGACAAGTATGGAGCGCGTGTTGGCAAGAGAGGAACGTATAAACTTGTTGCTTAGGTTACTTGCCTTGTGGAAAATGCTCTGGTCCGATGGCATAGGCTGCAAAGCTTGGGGAGAGAAGAATGACCAGGAAGAGGCAACAAGCAAGGAAGATACCTGTGCCCTCCAGGCCTGGCAGCTGTGAAAAAGCCAGCCACATTCGAGAGGGTTGCCTGGGAAGTAGCATCCTTACGGGAGAGTCAGTTTTCAGTTGGAGCAAGAAAGGACATTCAGGGAAGAGTTTAAAGAGGTGGGGGATTTTCTGAGAATAGACCTTGAGTTCCAGGGGCACAGAAGGGTTTACCTGTAGGGGAGGGGTGGGCAGGATCCTGACAATGAGAGCTATTCTGGGGTTAGTGAGTTTTACATGGTGCTTCTGAGAGAAATTGAGATACGGGATAGGATGAAATTAGTCCTGATGGTTCTTCAGGCTGGTGTAGTGGTGAGCTTGTTAATCGGGAGAAACTGGGGCTTGCTGAGGGCACCTATAGCTCTGTGAAAAGGGTCTAGTTTTCACTCCTGCCAGTGGCCTGGTTATTCTCTCAGCTTCTTGGTTCCAGCAGCAAGTGATTTCACTTGATCTTTTTTTTTGATATTATGACTCATTTCAACATACAGCAGTCTAAAGACTTTTTTAGTGAATGCTTAGAGGCTATCTTTTATATTTTGCCATACTTTCATGAAGGTATATCTATCCATATGCCCATCCTTCTCTCAGTCCATCAATCTAACTTATTTTTGATACATTTCAAAGTAAATTGCATACAGTTTATCATATAAAATGGAACTCTTCTCAGCAATAAAAAGGAATGAGCTCCATGTAATAGCGTGGATGCCTCTGAAACTGTTACGCCCTATGCTGCTGTGCTTCATGTGGTGTGACTGACAGGAACATCCACATCACTAAATACTTTAGCATCCATATTATTAACTGTAGATCAATATTTATTTGTAATTTTATCTTTTGAAGTAAAATTTGTATGCCATGAAATGCACAAAACTTAGTTGCAATTTGCTAATGTTTTTGTTTTTAAGACAGTGTCTCACTCTATTGCCCAGGCTGGAGTGCAGTGGCGTGATCACAGCTCACCTTAGCATCAGCCTTCCAGGCTCAAGTGATCCTCCTGCCTCAGCCTCCTGAATAACTGGGACTACAGGTGTACACCATCATCCTTGGCTAATTTTTTCAAAAGGTTTTGTAGAGACAGGGTCTTGGTTTGTTGCCCAAACTGGTCTTGAACTCCTGGGCTCAAGCTGTCTTCCCACATTGGCCTCCCAAAGTACTGGGATTACAGGCATGAGCCACCACACCTGGCCCCACAATTTCCTACGTTTTGACAAATGTGTACATGTATGTAACCCAAACCCCTACAATGATATAGAACATTACCATCACCTTGGAATGTTCCCTCTTGATCATTCCCCATCCCAAACCTCCAGAGGCAAGTACGTTTCCAATATTTTTCCACATAGTTTTGTCTGTTCTAAAATTTCATGTGTGTGGAATTACACAGTATGTGTTTTTCGTGTAAGGCTTCTCTTAGCATAGTAGTTTTTAGATTTATTCATGTTGTTACATGTAGCTCATTCCTTTTTGTGCTGAGAAGTATTCCATTTATGAAGAGACCACAGTTCAGCTGTTCTTGTACTGATAAATACATGGGATGTTTTCAGTTTGTGCCTTCTATGAAGAAAACTGCTATGAACATTCTTGTACAAGTCCTTTGTGGACATATTTTTATTTCTCTTGGGTAGATACCTACAGATAAAATGAGCCAGTGGAGGAGTATATCTTTTTATTTCTAAAGACTAGTGTAGGTTGAGTTTTCTGTTGCTTATATCCCAGTACACAAGACTAGTGTGGGTCGAGTTTTCTGTTACTTATATCCCAATACACACTCCCTAGATGAATTACTGTAATCCATGCAATCCATAAAATAGACTGGGTCTTCAGTGGGTACCCCTAATGCCAATTCCATTAATAAGGACAGTATTTACTATGTGTTCTTGACATATTATCCTCTTAACAAATGCAGAAGGTTTTTCTTTTCCTTTCTCTTCTTTAACCAGACTAGCCCCAATATGAACCACACAACTGTGTCCTTACAAAATTTCCAGGGTTCTAAGTGTTCCTACCACTGAAGAAATTGCTCTCAGGTAAAACACCTAGCTTGAAGAAACTGAAGTATTATATATATATATTTACGTGTATAATATATGTATGTATGTGTATATATAGTCACATATATTTGTGTATATTCACATATATTTATATATACACATATATTTATATGTGTATAGTTACATATATGTGAACATATTACTGACATATACACATATGTAATATATTCACATATATGTAACTACACACATATAAATATATACACATATGTAATTATATGCACATATATATTTATGTACACATACATGCACACACCAAATCCTCGAATAATGTCATTTAGTTAGGATGTCAATGAGAAAAATACCACCTCACAGCCAGGGCCACTGTGTGGAGTCTGGACATTCTCATTTCTGTGTGGGTTTTCTCCAGGCCCTCCAGTTTCCTCCCACATCTCAAAGCTGTGCATGTTAGGTTAAGTGGCATATCCACACAGTCCCAGTGTGAGTGAGTGTGGGTGTGTGAATGTGCTCCTTGATGGGAGGGCATCCTGTCCAAAGTGGGTTCCTGTCCTTTGCTCTGAGCAGCCAGGATGGGCTCTGGCCACCCAAGACCCTCAACTGGAATAAGTGGGTAAATCATTTTCTTACTTGTTTTTATGAATCTTTCCGAAATGTGTGTATCGCTCACATTTATCTCAGTGTTTAATATCAGAAGTGTCTTGGTCTTTGTTTAGAAGCTCAATGATGTTTTTGTGACCAGAAATATGCTGTAGAAACTTAATTCTTATTTATCAATTAGCCTATGATAAAATTATCTCATTTCCCAAGAACCTATCAATGATGTTAAGGGAAGACTTAACCATATATTTGCTGAGACCCTTCTGTGCGCCCTACACAATGACACTGTTCTAGGCATGTGGGATTTATCAGTGAACACAGCAGACAAATAAAAATTGCTTCTCTTATTGAGTTTACATTCTGGCATAGAGGAGAAAAACAATTACATAAATATAATTAAGTTATATAATATTTCTAAGTGCTTTGGAAAAAAGTAGGTACAGCACAGTAGGGCGGTTAGAAGTGCTGGGAGGACTGGAAAGGCAGGTTGCAGTGTTAAACAGAGACAGGGAAGCCCTCATTGATAAAGTGAGCTGTTAGAGATAAAGGAGTGGCCCACGTGGATATCTGGGGGCAGAGGGAACTGCTAAAGCAAAGGCTCTGAGGCAGGCACATCCCTGGTATGTTCAAGAAACAGGAAGGATAAGCAGAGGTGCGGGGGTGGGAATCCATAGACAAGGTCAAAATGCACAAGGTCAGGAGGATTGAGCCTTTAAGTCTCTGTAAGGATTTTTACTTGCACCCTGAGTGAAATATGGAGCCATCACAGAATCACAGAATTTAGAACTGAGAAATAACAGTGCCTCTCATTGTTGACATATGCTAGGAATTGTTACCCTGTAAATTCATTCTCAGATACTGTATTTTTGAACGAAAATGCAGAGATAGCCTGAACTCTTCATTGTTTCCGAAACCAGATAAGAAGACTTGAATCTCTCCTAGAGAAATAATAACAGTAGAAAAGAAAAATGGGAGCACGAGCCAAATCCAAGATATCAATCTTCACAATTGCAGCATGCTCAAGAGAGGGGGACTGGACTTACCTGAAGACATTCTTCATATTCTTGGAAAAGATTTCAAATGATCTGAAGCAACCTTGCTCCAGGATACCTTGGGGTTTGAAATTAGCCCAGACTTGGTGTTGGTAGGCCCCAAAACACTAACTGGGACTTCCCAAAATACACTTGATGTTGATTAATGATAAAAGGCCTCCCTGTTCTATTCCTTTGAGTATAGGAAAACCCCCATCTCTGGGTGATCTGATCAGCAGGCTAGAAGAATTATTCTTTATTATACTGGAGAGCCTCAAATGGCAAAAGATTCTAGCTCTCATGGAGACCGAGATGGGATAATCTAACCCAAGAGCTAGCCTATGGCACTCACACCACCAAATCCATACTGTTTGAGTCTAGCTGTTAAATTGGAATGGTTCCTTCTCAAATTGGTCACAAAACAACCTTCTTCATGAAGGAACCAACTCAAACAAAGGATGGGAAATAAACCTACCAATAAAGGCATCCTCTACCCCTCCAACCACATCACTCTTAATTCAGGGCCAGAAAATCCAGCACAAACTTCTTTTATATACAGGGGAGGTAAATCCTGCCATTGAAAGTAGGTTAAAAAAAAAAGAAGAAGAAGAAGAAAAGTACTGTTTTGGATTACTTGGCTGGCAAGATGGTCAAATAGGAACACGCCAGCCTGCAGCTACCAGCAAGATCAATTCAGAAGGTGGGTAACTTCTGCATTTCCAACCGAGGTACCCAGTTTATCTCATTGGGACTGGTTAGACAGTGGGTGCATCCCACAGAGGGAAAGCCGAAGCAAGGTGGGGCATCACCTTACCCGGAAGCACAAGGGGTTGGGGAACTCCCATCCCTAGCTAAGGGAAGCTGTGAAGGACTGTGAAATGAGAACAGTGCAGCCCAGATACTACACTTTTCCCACGGTGTTGGCAATGCATAGACCAGGAGATTCCCTTGGGTGCCTACGCCACCAGGACCTGGGTTTAAAGCACAAAACTGGGTGGGCCTTTGGGCAGACAGTAAGCCAGCTGCAGGAGATTTTTTTCATACCCCAGTGGCTCCTGGAACACCAGTGAAACAGAACCTTTCACTCCCCTGGAAGTGGGGCTGAAGCCAGGGAGCCAAGTGGTCTAGCTCAGTTGATCCCACCCCAACAGAGCCCAGAAAGCTCAGATCCACTGGCTTAAAATTCTTACTGCCAGCAAAGCAGTCTGAAGTCAACCTGGGACACCTGAGCTTGGTGAGCGGCAGGTGGGGGAGCATCCGCCATGACTGAGGCTTGAGTAGGCACTTCTCTCACAGTGTAAACAAAGGCACTGAGAAGTTCAAACTGGATGGAGCCTATCACAGCTTGCCTAGCACAGCACTGGGGAGTTGGAACTGGATGGAGTCTACCACAGCTTGGCAAAGCCACTGCAGCCGGACTGCCTCTCTAGATTCCTTCTCTCTGGGCAGGGCATTTCTGAAAGAAAGGCAGCAGCCCCAGTCAGGGGCTTAGATGAAACTCCCATCTCCCATCTGCCCAAAATAATTTATAGATTCAATGCTGTCCCCATCAAGCTGTCATTGACTTTCTTCACTGAATTAGAAAAAACTACTTTAAATTTCATATAGAACCAAAAAAGAGCCTATATAGCCAAGACAATCCTAGGCAAAAATAAAAAACCTAGAGGTATCATTCTATCTGACTTCAAACTATGCTTTGGAACAGTGACCAAAACAGCATGATATTAGTACCAAAAAAAGATATATAGACCAATAGAACACTAAACAGGCTCAGAAACAAGGCCACACATCTACAACCATCTGATCTTTGACAAACCTGACAAAAGCAATGGGGAAAGGATTCCCTATTTAATAAATGGTGTTGGGAAAACTGGCTAGCCATATGCAGAAAACTGAAACTGGATCCCTTCCTTATACCTTATACAGAAGTTTACCCCAGATGGATTAAAGATTTAAACATAAGGCCTAACACCATAAAAAACCCTAGAAGGAAACCTAGGCAATACCATTCAGGACATAGGCATAGGCAAGGATTTCACGACTAAGACACCTAAAGCAATGGCAACAAAAGCCAAAATTAACAAATGGGATCTAATTAAATTAAAGAGCTTCTGCACAGCAAAAGAAACTATCATCAGAGTGAACAGACAATCTACAGAATGGGAGAAAATTTTTTGCAATCTGTCCATCTGACAAAGGGCTAATATCCATAATCTACAAGGAACTTAAGCAAATTTACAAGAAAAAACCCCATCAAAAAGTGGGCGAAGGATATGAACAGACATGTTTCAAAAGAAGACATTTATGTGGCCCACAAATACATGAAAAAAAGCTCATCATCACTGGTCACTAGAGAAATGCAAATCAAAACCACATTGAGATACCACCTCACACCAGTTAAAATGGTGATCATTAAAAAGTCAGGAAACAGCAGCTCTGGAGAGGATGTGGAGAAATAGGAACACATTTACACTGTTGGTGGGAGTGTAAATTAGTTCAACCATTGTGGAAGACAGTGTGGCCATTCCTCAAGGATCTAGAACCAGAAATGCCATTTGACCCAGCAATCCCATTACTGGTTATATACCCTAAGGATTATAAATCATTCTACTGTAAAGACACATGCACATGTATGTTTATTGAAGCACTATTCACAAGAGCAAAGACTTGGAATCAACCCAAAGGCCCATCAGTGATAGACTGGATAAAGAAAATGAGGCACATAAACACCATGGAATACTATGCAGCCATAAAAAAGATGTGTTCATATCCTTTGCAGGGACATGGATAAAGCTGGACACCATCATTCTCAACAAAGTAAAAAAGGAACAGAAAACCAAACACCGAAGATACTCACTCATAGGTGGGAGTTGAATAATAAGAACACATGGATACATGAAGGGGAACATCACACATCAGGCCCCTCTGGGGGTTGGGGGCTATGGGAGGGATAGCATTAGGAGAAGTACCTAACATAGATGAAGGGTTGAAGGGTGCAGCAAACCACCATGGCACATGTATACCTATGTAACAAACCTGCATGTTCTGCACATGTATCCCAAAATTTAAAGTTAAAAAAAAAAGTACTATTTTAAAATGAGTTTGAAAGAGATTGCCCAATACTTGGAATATATTTTTAAGATCGAGTCCCATCATCTATACAGAAAATTGTATGCAGTCCATTCCCAGAGGCACCGTGATGAAATCCCCTGTGGAGTAAACAAAAAGAGAATAAGCATCAAGACCTAACAAGACTGACTCAACCGGAATCAGAAGAGGACTGGCAAGCTCACACCAAAACCATAATACTGGTCACAAAATCCTCCCTACGGCTGCCAGTTTCCAAAAGTATAGCCAGAGCAAATCAGCATGCTGAAAGACAAGTATGAGAGGCTCCAACAATGAGATTTTTTTTTTTAAGACACAGCACATTCTATAGCTCACCTAGGGAGGGGCTGCAGGTGGTGAGAAAAATGGAGGTCTTCTTCTACAGAGGGAGTAAGACGTCAAAAAGACTGCAAACCCCAGGGTGATTTAAAAGAACACTCATTGTCTTTTTGATCTTTTAGAGAAGTATTGAATTAGGCCCCTGTTAGCTAAAGATTTACAGACCCAGGCCAAATTCCAACAGTCTCAGCTCCTTCCAGCCAGTTCCAGGAAGCTGCTGTATGAATTTTTGGGAAAGAAGCCTAAAGAGCTGGAACCACCTGGTTTCAGGGTTACTTGGGGGCACTGGGTTTGCTTGACCTGGTTCTTTAAGGACCATAATAATAATAATGGTCCTTAAAGTAAATAATAATTTACTAATAATATTATTAGTAAATAATAACCAGTTTTACTAATCTGAGCCTTATTACTGGATATTAAGTTGCCTACTTTATTCCTGCTCTGGGTAAGGAAAGCTCCATTTGTCTTGTTCATCCCTGTAATGAGAATTGCCTACTTTCTGATGTGATCCACTGATAGAAACATTGTCTTAACAAATTTTTCTGAGGCACTTCCCAGACCGCAGAGAGGTATGAAAACCAAGGTTCTGAAAGCCAGCTGAGATACAACAGACCCAGGGTCGAAGGATCTCCCCAAAGTTACCTCTTTCACTCAAGTTGCTGGGAGAGTTTCAGGGCCAAGGGAAGTCACCACATTGCCCAACAACCAAAGAGGGCTCTATCGTTGTCTTCAGGAGAGAGACTGACAGCATTGCTCTGGGATTTGGTAGTCATTTTTTTTGGAATCCCCCTAGAATTTAGGATAAATTAGAGGACTGTCTTCAGGAAAACTTTGCAGATTGAAATCTATAAACCTAAGTTGCTGGTTTTGATTTGAGGCCTGTACCAAACACACACACCCTCCTAAACTGACAGGATCGACCTAGCCATTAGCCCAAAACACACAAACACCCAAAGAAAATAAAGATTCCAGATCCTGAGTATACCCCTACATTTAACTGTAACCTCTACTACCTTTGGTAAGATAAACAACTCAGACAGGTCTTCAAGTGATCCTTTAGTCACAATAAGGAGATTGCACAGAGCCCTCCAGTGATTGTAGTCGGGCTCACTTGTAACAAAAGGCAACCTGGACCACAAGTAGAGTAAAATCAGATAGGGGTAAAACCTCTGCCCTTGATCTATAAACTCCCAGCTTTTTCTTTGTATATTTTTATTGCTGATTTGGATTTTTAGCACTCGACTTTAAGATAAGAGCTCATGCAGCCTAGTGTTATCAGTCTGCTTTTTCCAGAAAAAAAAAAAATGGTATTCTGTTTATTTTATTAAAAACTTTGTATCGGCCAGGCGTGGTGGCTCATACCTGTAATCCCAGCACTTTGGGAGGCCGAGGCAAGCAGATCACCTGAGGTCAGGATTTCAAGACCAGCCTGGACAATATGGTGAACCCCTCTCTCTACTAAAAATACAAAAATCAGCTGGGTATCATGGCATGTGCCTCTAATCCCAGCCACTTGGGAAGCTGAGACAGGAGAATCACTTAAACCCGTGAGGCAGAGGTTGCAGTGAGCCAAGATCGCACCACTGTACTCCAGCCTGGGCAACAGAGTGAGACTCTGTCTCAAACAAGCAAACAAACAAAAAAAGCCAACCAAACAAAAAAGCACTTTGTATTGAAAATCAGGCAGAAGAGAGACAGCAAGAGGAAGAGGATGGAATCATCCTGAACACTTCTTAATCACAATGAGCATCATTTATTCTCCCAACAGGTGATTCATATGACTTCATAAGATATCTAATCCACCCTTCTCATTTTACATATGAGGAAATTGAGAGCCAAAGAGAGAAAATAACTTGTCTAAGGTCGCACATGATTACGAGTGTAAACATAATGTTAAGCCTTATTCCTAGCTACTGATTAGCTTATTGTTATTATTCAATTTCCTGCTCATTCTTTCCATGAGAGTTGATTAGCATCCAAAACTTTGTGTTTAAGGAAAAGCCTGGCTTTTTACTATCAAAAAGAAAGGAAAACTCAATTGGATCAGCCATTTTCTGTCTGTCACCACCTGAGAAAGTTGTTGTACCAAGCCCTGGTAAACAGTGCCACCTCGGGGAACCAGATAGCCTTGAGGGTCATAAATGCAAGGCTCAGAACAGTAACTTCACTTCCACTTTACTCTCACTCCTTGGAAAAGAAAGCATTAGAATTAGCTATCCCACTGTCTTATGAAGACATGTAGTTTTTTTACCTGTAAGGATTCCTTCCTTTTGCAGAAGTTAGACATTTCGGTTAAAAAGTCAGTCCTCAATGATGAAATCCTGTCTCTACTAAAAATACAGAAAAATTAGCCAGGCGCAGTGGTTCATACCTGTAATCCCAGATGCCCAAGTGGCTAGGTGGGAGAATCTCTTGAATCCAGGAGGCGGAGTTGTAATAAGCCAAGATCACACCACTGCACTATAACCTGGGCCACAGACTGAGACAGTGGCTGGAAAAAAAAAAAAAAAAAGTCAATTCCCAGAATATGCAACAGTGGTATTCTAATTTCATGCAAAGAGCAGGTCTTTAGTTATCTGAGTATGTGGTTCTCATTTTCCTTGACTGGACTACTGAGAAACTCCAAGGCCACAATATCATGAAAACGCAATTTACATGTAGTATGTCACATGTTGTTATTATTATAGCAGTTTATCAGTCTTGCATGTAGCTGAACAAATCTTCTTTCACATTGAATTAGTTTTTAAAACTTTTCCTTTGGAGAAATATCCTCAACTTCCTATTTCAATTCACCGAACAGTTTCTACACGATAGAACAAACATCATGTATATTTGGTGTTTCTTACTTTAAACTGAATTTTAGATTCTATTCTTTATACATCGATTGAATAGAGTCATTGATCCACTTCAGGGTTCTTCAGCCTCAACACTGTTGACATTTGGGGTTGGATAATTCTTTGTTGAGTGGGACTGTCCTGTGGATTATAAGATTTTCAGTGACATTCTTGCCCTCCACCCATTGGATGCCAGTAGCACCTCCCCTCCCAGTGTGACAACAAAAAATGCCTCCGGACATTCCACATGTCTTCTAGGGTGCACAATCACCCCTAGTTAAGAACCACTGGCCGAGCATGGTAGCTCATTCCTGAAATCCCAGCACTTTGGGAGGCTGAGGCAGGTAGATCGCTTGAACTCATGAGTTTAAGACCAGCCTGTGCAACATAGTGAGACCCTATCTCTACAAAAAATACCAGGAAATTAGCTGGGCATGGTCGTGTGTGCCTGTAGTCCCAGCTACTCAGGAGGCTGAGGTGAGAGGATGACTTGAGCCCAGAAGCAGAGGTTGCAGAGAACCAAGATTAAGCCACTGCACTACAGCCTGGGCGACAGAGCCAGACCTTATCAAAAAAAAAAAAAATGAAGAAGAACCACTAATATAACTTATTCAGAAAGTGACCCCAGTAGAACATAAGCCCCATGAGGGCAGGAACTGTCAGTTTTGTTCATGACTGTATCAAGCACATGTTAGATGCTTTTTAGAAAAAGCACTTGTTTATTGAATGAAAGACACAATGTGGTGTTGAAGAGAAAGCCTTGAGTATAGAATACTCGAACATGGACTGCCACTCCCTAGATGTGCCATTTGTCAAAACCACTTTATCTCTTTCGATCTTAGCATATTTGGAGAAATAATCTTGGAGTAATACATATTGAAGAAAATAATTTTTACCTCAATGTTACTATCTTGTGAATTTCAAACACACATTTGTGTGAAGATGTTCAGAACCTGTGACATGACCTTCAGATCTGAAAGATAATGGAGGACAAATGCCTTGAAGCAGATGTTGAACTTGAGAGTAAAAACCAAGTCCACCTAAAATGAGGTTTTTTCTTACTCCTTCCTCAAGCACTCTAGCCCAGACTGTTTGGCCTTGAGGTAAGGTAAGGATAGAGGAAGGAGATGGAGCTGGATCTAACAGCCCCAAAAAACCAGAGGGATGTGTCATGACTGAGTAGTGAGACGGTGCCTTTTTGTGATTTCTTTGCACAACATAGATTGTTCTATAGTAACCTAGAGGAAAATTATGTGTTCTTAAGCAAGATGGCACAGTAGCAGGTAGGAATTCAGAACTTTCACACTGCAAGACTATGGTTTCCCAAAAGTTATGTGTATATGCTTATGTGCGTATTTAAACACAAAATTTGCCTGTATTTTCATTCTCCCTCTTAAGTAGCCAGTTTTACTGGAGGCCTAAACACATCACCAATACGCCTTTTGGAGAGTCCAAAATAACGATGGAGAGTAGATGAAGAACCTCCAGGGGCCAGGTTTCATAAGGAAGGAGAAGGGATATATAGGCGACAGCTGTGTATGAGTGGGATGCTTTCAGAGGTTGTACAGGAGCCTTCTGTAAGAAGCCCATTTCATAACACTTAGCCATTGATGCCCCCAGAGGTCTCTGGAGGTAGATACTAATGAGCTGGAAGGTGATTGTCTGTGGTACTATGTTACCAGTTCTACAGGAAGTAGAATCAGCTGCCTTAAGGGTTCGTACCTCAATTGTGCTATGAACAATTTTTTTGGCTATGGGTAAGGCACTTGGCTTTTGTAGGCCTCAAGTTTCTCACCCAAAAAAGGGTAATAATATTGCTGATCCTGTCTAACTTGGAGTGAAGGGCAAATTTAGTGAAGAGCTTAGCATTTTTTTTAAACATTTGCAGTTGGTTGTTCTATTAGAGATCTCCAGAGAAACAGAACCAGTAGGGTGTGTGTGTGTGTGTGTGTGTGTGTGTGTGTGTGTGTGTGTGTGAGAGAGAGAGAGAGAGAGAGAGAGAGAGAGAGAGAGAGAGAGAGAAATCTAAGGAATTAGCTCATGGGAGCTGGCAATGCTGAAATCTGTGAGACAGGCTCAAGATTCCAGCGAGAGTTGTTGTGGCAGTCCCGCATTTGAAAGCAGTCTAGAAGCAAAATTCCACCTTCCCTAGAGAATCTCCATCTTTTCTCTTAAGGCCTTCAAATGATTGATTGATGGAGGCTCACTCACATTTTGGAGGGTAATTTGCTTTACTCAAAATAGATTTAAATCTACTGATTTAAATGCTCATCACATCTGGTATGTACCTTTATGGCAACATCTAGACCGGTGTTTGACGGGACAACTGTGCACCATAGCCTAGCCAAGTTGGCGCATAAGATTAACCATCACAGTGTGAAAATATAGTTGACCTTTGAACAACACAGGTTTGAACTGCATGGGTCCACTTACATGTGGACATTCTTCCACCTCTGCTGCCCCTAAGACAGCAAGACCAACTCCTCCTTTTCCTCCTTTTCCTCCTCAACATGAAAGCAATGAAGATGAAGACTTTTATGATGATCCACTTCCATTTAATGAATAGTAAATATATTTTCTCTTCCTTATGATTTTCTTAATAGCATTTTCTTTTCTCTAGCTTATTGATTATAAGAATGGACTGTATAATACATACAACCTACAAAATATATGTTAATTGTTTCTGATGTCAGTGAGGCTTCTAGTCAACAGACAGCTAGTTAAGTTTTTAGGGTAGTCAAAAGTTGTACTTGAATTTTTTACTACGGGGTGGGCTGGGGCCCTAACCCCCATGCTGTTCAAGGATCAACTATAACTAACTGTATAAAGTACTTTTTAAAAATTGATCATTAGCATATTCTATCTTACAAAAGTAATGCACACTTATATTAAAAAGTCAAACGTTACTGAAACATATCAATTCTTATTACTATCCTTATGATTAATAATAGCCATCATTTATATGATTATAATTTAAGTAATAAGTAATAATTTACTACATTTATTGAGTCCTTCCTACCTTACTACTGTGCTGAATGACTACTGTGGAATTTCTCATTCAATCCTTATGACACCTCTATGAGGTGGGGACTGTTAGTATAGCTACGTCAGAGACAAGAAACTGAATGTTAGAGAGGGTAAGTGGCCCAAAGTTACCCAGTTAGTAAGTAGCAGAGCTGGAACTCAATCCTGGATTGAATTCTGATCTTAGAACTCAGCTCTTAACCTTTTTGACTTTTTTATCTTCCTAAGTTTTGCTTTATTACATATCTTTTTAATTTTGTTTTCTGTAGACATACAATGCATTCTCACTCTAAAGAAGTCAAACATTAGGAAGGAATATCCTACCTGTTCCCACCCCTAAGGTAACTCATGTGAAGAGTTTGCTGCCTATATATGCAGATTCATTTCTATGCTTATGTTACCATAAGTTTGAAAAGCATGTATCACCCTGTGATTGAAGGTTAGCAGCTTTACTATCCACGATGAGATTACCCAAGAGTGATATCAAAGTAAGGTTTTGCAGTGGTGTCTCCAAACCAGTCCTAGAGAGCAGCCTGGTCATGCCTGCATGTCATCGGTGCCTGCTACCTGACTTCTGGCTCAATGCTTCTCCATGTCTTCCTCTACCCTTGTAGCCAAGACCTGTCATATTAATTATTATTCAAGCCTTCCAAGTGAAACATAACACTACTAACAAAACATACCGCTTTCCAAGTTGAACTTCTAGTATTCCACAGTCTCTCTCTCTCTCTGGTCCTTGTATGCTACTTCTTCCTCCTCTGGATTTTGTTGAGCTAAATTTAGTGATGCATGTATTTCTGCCATGGCGAGTACTGATTTGTGCAACCAGAGCCGTCCTTTTGCATGGTCAGCAAAACATGCCAGCCCCAGGTGTGAATAACCTGGCCAAAAAGAGAGAAACAGAAAGATGGCCTAAATGTCATTTTATCTTTCTTTGTCTCAGGTATTTCCCAAACTTCAGTCATTTATCTATTACCTTCACTACTTTAGCCACATTTTCATGCCACTGCTACTATTATTTACTATTTTTTAAGTCAAATCACTGTTTTAACTTAAAGTTGCCTTAAAACGTCTATCAATGACATAAAAGAAAAGCTAACATCACTTGCTATTAAGTAGAAGGTAAGTATAAAATAAATAATACCTATTAATTATTTAAGTGTAGTAAATAAATTTTTTTTCCTAGTTTGGAAAATATTGCCTATATTGCCTAGAGATTCCACAGTGTTCAATTATTAGTGGGGTCTCTGGATTCTGAAGATATCCACAATACAGATAAGCTTTAAAGAAAGCGATCAAAAGTGCAGGCTTTGCTAGGCCCCCCTGAACTAGAGTTTGGTGGAACAGAGAAATTGACCCAACACACTGACAATGCTCGGTAGTCTGTAGATCTAGATGTGCACACATTTAGGACAACAGACTCTTAGAGCTGTGAACACAATGTAATCTGACCTCACCACAAAACCCGAGTGCCTGGAGAAAGACTGTGTGGTCTGCGCCCCTCATAGGTCAATGGCAGTAGAACGAAGTCAGTTCTACTTGACCTCTACCCTCTAGTCTTCCTGTAACCTACCAGATACGCCGGAGTCAAGCAGGCCTAGTGTTTTACTCCTTTATTGCTCTGTAACTAACCACCCCGGAACTCAGTGGCTTTAAACAGCTGCCTTTTTGTTTCCTCACGATTCTGTGGGTGAAGAAAAGGGGGCAGGGCTTGGCAGGATGACACTGTCGCCCCACATGGAACCAACTAGAGTCATCTAGCTTCATTCAGCTAGAGACCAGGTTGGACTGAAAGGTTCATGAAAACTTCATTCACATTCTGGCACATGGTCGTGGCTCAACATGGCCTCTCTCTTTCCACATGGCTATTTTAGGCTTCCTCCTAGAGAGGCCTCCTTGTCTGGGGTAAATACCCAGGGTTTGTCATCTAGTGCCAAGAAAATGTAGGACTCAGACACACACGAGGAGTTTGGGAGCAGCAGTTTATAGACAATAGAAAGAGAAAGGAAAACAGCTCTCTCTAGTGAGAGAGAAGGGTTTCCAAGAGGAAAAGGCTGGCCTATGGTGGATGCCCCAGATTTTATAGGCGGGCTTGAGGAGGCAGTGTCTGACTTATGTAGGGCCCACAGATTGGTTCCACCAGGTGTGACATTTACATAGCAAGCACGGAAGGCTGGCCACCCCACCCTCATCTTATTATGCAAATGGACTTTCCACTTTGACTAGGGCCGTCTGGTCTGCTCCTTACTATGCATGTGGCTGGCAGAGAGAGTAGGGACGATGGAGCTGCCATTTTGAACATGACTGGCACAACAGCCAGCATCCACGTCTGCATCTTGATTTTATAGGCTGCTCTTTGTTAGAAAGGAAAATGATTGGGGGCTGCTTTTCACTGAAAACGAAAACCTTACAGAGGACTCCAGTACCTTCACTAGCTGCCTGAGTAATTTCTTCTTAACTCCTATTATCACTCCCAGTATAGATGCTTCAGGATAATCCAGCATCTCACATGGGATTAAGCTGCCACAAGTGTGAGGGAGCATTCCTAGAGAAGCAAAAGTAGGGACTGCATATCTCTTAAAACTGCCTCATTCTCTTCATCAAGACTAGTCACAGAGCCAGCCAAGATTCAAGGTCAGGAGAAAGCAGTCCCAGCTCTCAAAGGGAAGCAAAGAATCTATAACCATCTGTTCCACCACCCTAGGTTCAAACCCCAGCTTTGCTACATATTAGCTGTTTTCTCTCGGGCAAATTGTTTAACCTCAGTTCTCTCATTAGCAAGATGCAAGTAATAATATTTACCCCCATTAGATTGTTGCAAGGATTAAAGAAGATAAGCATCTGAAGTGATTAGCACAGTGCCAGGAAGATAGTAAGTGTTCAGCAAATTCTAACCATTTCCTTCCGTGTCTCAAGAGCAGACTGTCCTCCAGTGTTATGAGGTTCCATAACCCCAGCCTTGAGAACCGTAATTCTGGGATGGAATATTCAAGCATAAAGAACCATTATCTACCAAATGTTAAGCAAAAGGGAAGTGCCCTCAGATATCAGTCTTCCAGCCATCCCAGACTCAACCTGTGTCCAAGCCAAAACAGGAGCTATGAATTGAAAGGTTTATCTTTGAAAGAGAACCTTTAAACATCCTGAAGGCCTGTGTGAAAACAGAACCAAGGAGCCAGGCCATTGCTGTTTTCAATCTGACCTTCAAATGGTCATTTCATTGATCAGTATGTTTATTCCAATTCTTAAATCTGCTTTGTGTCTTAAATAGAATAAATACCAAAGATACTCTCTCTGCTTGCATTTAAGGCCCAGTAATTTAATTAAGCTGGGCTATTTATTAAATACTGTACTAGAAATGTTTTCCTGGTAAAGTAATGTGTCCTAGACACTAGTAGTTCTCAACAGATGATGTTTGCACACACAGCTTCTCCCCCTGAGGGGGAAATTTGGAAATGTGAAAGATTTTTCGTTGTCCCAACTGGGGAGAGGGGATGGTACCACCAGCACCTAATAGTAAGAGGGCAGGAATGCCACAAAGCATCTTACAATGAACACAACAGCCCCCCACAACAGACAATTCACGGGCCCAAAATGTCAACAGTGCCGAGGTTGAAAAACCCTAGTCTGACATCATGGTAATGCCATTTGCTTTAGGAACTGAGATAAAATTGAGTGAGGGCAAGCTAACTTGGAATCCCCTCTAGCCATTTAGTGATCGAAAGATGGAATGGACTTTGCCTATCAGGCAAAATCCTTTATGTGGACTCAGAAGCATGGGGGAAGGGGTAGGAGTTATATTGTGGGAGGCAGCTGTTTCCACTTAAGCACATATTCCAAAATTGCTGTCTTTTCAGAAATTTTAAGAGGGTTTGTTAGATGATGATGAAATTTGGGGAAATCAGTGAAAACTAATCTAGGCAACAGGTGGAGATCGTAACCAAACGTGGCACCCTTTTCTTGAACTTGCTGCCCCACAGCCCAGCCTGCTTCTGCTTCTAGGTGTGACCACCCTGCTGCATGCTAGAAGCTGAGTGTACTTCTGTAAATACCCAAAGAAAGTGTCAGAATCCTCCAGCACCTCCAAGATCTGGCAGGAAACTGGATGGCTATTGGTTATTGAATGAATGAAAAAGCAAAGGAACAGGCGAACCATTCAGCCAAATGAGCAAGCAAGTAATGTATCAATTTTGTCATAACAAACCAGCACTTCCATTTTTTAAGGGATGCCTAAAGCAAAAGCATGCAATTAAGATTTGAAATTTTGAAAAAGACCAAGAATGATTTGATAAATATCTTTAAGTAAAATTCTGAGGGGAAAAAAATAAAAAGCTTTAAAAAAAAAAAAAAGATTGCCAAAACGAGAATGAATGTACTGATTCATGCCACAATGTGGATGAATTTCACAGATATCATGGTGAGCAAACGAAGACAGACACTAAAGAAATTGCATGGTTCCATTTATCTAAAGCAGGGTTTCTTGAGCTTGGTATTAGTGGTATTTGGGACCAGGTAATTCTTTGTTGTAAAGGGCTATGCTGTGCATGCTAGGATGTTTACTGGCACGCCTGGCCTCACTAGAGGCTAGTAGCACCCACTCTCCAGTAGTGACAGCCAACAATGTCTCCAGAGATTGCCAAATGCCCCAGGGGCAGAGCGAGATGACCCTGGGTTAAGTAGCCCTGATACAAAGTAACCTACAGCATCAGAAGAATGGTGCCAGGGAAGGGACCCAAGGGGAATTTTTAGAGTACAACTAATACATATTTTCTTGGTGCTAGCTAATTTTGTGTTTTAACTTAGTTGAAATTTTATTGAGCCAAATACTTACATTCTGTGCATTTCTCTGTGTGTATAAAGTTCACTTGGAAGAAAAAGAGCAGAGCTCTAAGAAGAGGGAAAAGAAATTTCGACAGCTGATGGGGCAAAGGGTTTGGGCTGGTAACAGAATTTGTACACTATTCCAACATTTTCTAATAATACAAGTTTATGTCTCAACATGTGTTGCTATTTCTGAAGTTTGAGGAAGATTTTACAAAATGTAGCTTGGACAAGAAATTTCTCAGCTCATCTTTAGAGACAGAAAAGTCATGGAAAAATAAAAGTGTGTGATCTACAAAGTTCTGGACCAGCATGTCCTTTGGCCAGCCTTAAACTTGGCAGCCAGCCCCTAAGGTGGAGTTTCAAACACATTTACAGATTACATTGTTGAGATTATCATGAAAGGGTTCCGTTTGTCAAAGTCCCCTTCCTTGCTATGGTAACTGTCAGGTTCTTGGGCTGCTATTGTCCCACTGTTCTCACAATGAGTCATTGCTGTGATTGCACACACACTCACATGCAAACACACACACACACACACACACACACACACACACACACACACACACACATATCCTTCTTTATACCTTCCAGTATATCATCCAGATATACTGGAACCCTTCAGGCTTGTCAGGGTCAAAAGTCCTATTGAAGTGACCTCTGAGGGCCTTGTCCAGTTCTTTCCTTATGCAGGAATTTTGCTTTATCTAATATCTTTTTAAATAAATAGACCAGTGGCTGGAGCTTGGAAACATTTTAGCTCTTTGGGGATTATCTTTGCAAAGTGGTGATTGTAACTTAACCTATCTGACATCTAAGTCACTCTATTTTAACATCTCTGCTAAGAGAAAAGCAAAGACCAAAGACTCGGTGCTGAATGGCTTGGAATATACTTTGGACATTATTTTTCTGTAATTCCCTAAAGGGGAATTCTCTCAACTTTCCCACCCTTTAGTCATTTGCACTTAGTTCTGTAACTTGGTGCCTGATCCAGGATTTCAGTGAGCTCCAAGATGTACATGGACATAAATGTATGCACCAATGTACTTTGGTTCATGTATGCACCAATGTACTTTGAAAATTAACAGTTTTAATGAGTTCATGAAAAGCCACAGTATAAGCTATTCTTGCAGAGACAGAAACTAGCCCATTCATCTTCTGAACCCATTATATCTAATTTTCCCCATGTTCTTAGCTGTATTTCTGGAAAAGAACCATCAACATGGTTTTATGCCATACCTTGCTCTGGGTTTCTAGGAGATGGCATAGAATCTACTGGTCTTTTGTTTTCTTGAGGGATAAAGTCATCTCCCTTTTGTTAATTTCTATTGTTTTGGGGAAATGGGTGGTTTTTGGTTACATGGATGAGTTCTTTAGGTAGTAATTTCTGGGATTTTGGTGCACCTGTCACCTGAGCAGTGTACACCGTACCCAAAGTGTAGTCTTTTATCCTTCCCCCTGCTTCCATCCTTCCCCCTGCCCCAAGTCCCCAGAGTCCATTATGTGGCATACATGCACCACGGAATACTGCTCACCTCCCTTTGTTAAAGACAAAAGAGATCCAAATTTATGGAACTAGTGGGAAGTTGGGTGAAAGAATCATGCCCCAGAGTTTCCTGTTACAAAGAGCAAAGATGATATTTCTGACTTAACACAAAATTGTGACCTATGAACATCAGAAAGGTGATAGGAAATGTATCCTAAGATGCCTTCCTCCTTTGGATCAAAAGATGCATCGCACTGGTGAGATTGCAGTTGTTGTCTTTTAGCCTGGGTTTGCAAAGTACTGCCAGGAGGGCCAAATCTATTCATGCTCATTCATTTATGTATTGTCTGTGGCTTTCTGGTCTTGTACAGAGAAAGTTTGCCAACCCTGTGAAATTTCATTTCACCTACAAGTCATAGTAGTGTTTAGTTGTCATAATTTTGTCATCTTCACTTCTAGTTTTTATTCTTAAAGAGTAAAACCGGCCGGGCACAGTGGCTCATGCCTGTAATCCCAGCACCTTGGGAGGCTGAGGCGGACAGATCACCTGAAGTCAGGAGTTCAAGACCAGCCTGTCCAACATGGCAAAACCCCGTCTCTACTAAAAATACAAAAATTAGCCAGGTGTGGTGGCAGGCACCTGTAGTCCCAGCTACTCGGGAGGCTGAGACAGGAGAATCACTTGAACGTGGGTGGTGGAGTTTGCAGTGAGCCAAGATCATGCCATTGCACTCCAGCCTGGCCAACAAGAGTAAAACTCCATCTCAAAAAAAAAAAAAAAAAAAGGAGTGAAACCTCCTGAGATAAATCTGTTGGTATGATTCCCCATGTAATACATTTGTGGCAGTGTGGAATTGTTGTCCCTCACCACTTTCTCTTCCTCTCTCTCCCTTTCTCTTTCCCTCTTCCTCTCTTTCTTGTCCCACTTCATCTTTCTTTTCCAGTGTCCAACCCCTTCCTACCTACCTAGGAAACTATTTTTTTTTTCCGAAGCAGAGTCTCGCTCTGTCACCTAGGCTGGAGTGCAGTGGTGTGAACTATCACTGCAACTGCTACCTCCTGAGTTCAAGCAATTCTCCTTCCTCGGCCTCCCCAGTAGCTGTGATTACAGGTGTGTGCCACCATGCCCGGCTAGGTTTTATATTTTTAACAGAGACAGGGTTTCACCAGATTGGCCAGGCTGATCTTGAACTCCTGACTTCAAGTGATCTGCCCACCTCAGCGTCCCAAAGTGCTGGGATTACAGGTGTGAGCCATTGTGCCTAGTCAAAAGAAAGGGTTTTTTGATACGACAGAAAAGCAAAATAAAGACAGGGTAACATTATAATACATCAGCATGTTTCAGTAAAAGATGCTTCTTGCTGGTCACAGACACATCTGCCTTAGAAGACTCAGTCTAAAGACTCTAAAAGACACAGAGCTGTGTTGAATCTGGAACATCTTGGGTGGGCCCAAGAATCTACAATTTCCACAAACCTATTATAGTTGGCACCTGCCCCAGAGGTTAAGCTAGGTCCTCAAACTCTTCTGTTCATGGACCAGCGTCTGTTCCCCTCCCTCCCTGTTTGATGCCTGCAGGCTTTGTGCTGGAAGCGCAAAACAGCTCATTCTTCCTATCAACTGTCTTGAATCTGCTCTGCCCTAGCCACTTGTTTCTCAGGGGATACAGATCTTTTACAGGGCCTGAAGTATCTTCACAGAGTTAGAACAAGTGGCTGTTCAG
The DNA here is from genome assembly GCF_048565385.1 of Saimiri boliviensis. Lineage (NCBI taxonomy): Eukaryota > Metazoa > Chordata > Mammalia > Primates > Cebidae > Saimiri > Saimiri boliviensis. Next base: position 56,939,236 of record NC_133456.1, on the reverse strand, counting down.
AAGGCATGGAAATGTAATATCAAGCTTAGATGTGCTTCCTGCTCAGCTATGCAAGGAATGGGAGGCTCAGGCACATGTTTATCTTAATGGCAAAAATTTTATGTATTGGAACCATGTGTGCAAGGATTTAGTACCTGGAGGCAATTAAGACTGTGATAGTTCTAGACAAAAAGCATTAAAATTCTGCAAACCACTCACTCCTCTTTATAAGGGAAAGCTCAGTGCAAACAAGCTATTTCCCAAGATCTATTATATAATTGAGAGCTCTTTGAATAGTTTTTAAAGAAATGGCCTCTACTCTGATACCCAGTTCCTATTCTAGAATCCATAGGTGGTGCTAATCTCCTTATCTTTCTACCTTGCTAAGCAAAAGACCCTCATCTTACCAGTTCCCCAGAATTATCTTTCTGGTACCCCTGTTCAAAATATTTTTCTTTGAGGACTTGTCAAAATTGTGTTTTAATTACGTATTTACAGTCCCTGTCCCCAGCAAGACTGGGAGCTCTTTGAGGACAATCACTTCTGCAACTTTGTCTTCACACCATGCCTGGTACCCACCCTGGTTGATGTTCAATGGATACATCAATGAGTTTATCAATCAGAGAAAGAAGAAAAGCTGGTTTTGTTTGGGAGGAACAAGAATAGGGCCCAGGATGAAGTGGGTAAGCCAGCTAACTGGGAGAATTCTCTTGCAGCCAGGCAGGAGAGATGGAGACTCTTCTCCCAGTCTAGGGGTGGGACTCGGTGGTGGAGGATACATAGCTGCTTGGAATTTTGCTTGTGTGGCAGTGGCTTTGGGCCAAAGTATTACGCTTTTTGCAAACTCAGCCCCATAAACGGACATTTTCTGGACTGAAGCTCTCTGTTCAGATCCTTCCCACCACTCTGACTACATCTGTCCCAATCACGTCACTCTGTGGGTTGAAAAAAATGCAAGACCTTGGGGAAGATGAAAGGACATCTTTAGGCAAGATGGCTCACATCTCATCCTCGTGAGGGCCATGATGGGTACGTGGAGCTCATCTTAGACCCTTCCCCTGTCCCCTGTGAGCACCAAAGCTCATGTCAAGTTATGTTGGTACAGTGCTGGTGATCTTTAAAGAACATTGTATTTTCAAATTAACAAATGGGAGAAAATGTTCTCTTCCTTTTGCAGCCTGGTCCCTTTTCTCTAGTCCCATGGCAGTGTGGCTGAGCTACAGTCGTTCCCATCTGTTGTGCAGCTGCTGAATCAAAGAAAGGCTGGGATATTTTCTCTCACATTGGGGCTGCATCAAGCCTGAGTTGCTTATACATTGCTTTTGGCACTCATTTTTGTAAGCACTCGAGCCTATTTTCAAGTAAGCCCCTGAGATTTCTATTTTCAAAGAAAAACATTCTCTGCATTCCCATCTTCATTTGGGCATAAAAATGGGAGAGTTTCCTTTGTCTCTAAGCCTAGCGTTTTTGTGCAATTTAACAAATGTCTATTGAGCACCTACCACATGGCCAGACTCTATACCATGGGATGTAGGAAGTGTAATGCTGAAGACAACATGATCTTTGCCTTCAGAGAGTTTGCGACCTATCAAAGGGATCGTAATGGTGAACAACTCATTATAATACAATAAAACATGTATACGTGATATCTAAGTACCAAAGTGCTACAAAAGATAGAATAATTGATTATATTTTGGGGTGGTAGGGAAGGCTTCTTTTTGAAAGTGAACCCAAGTTGGGATTTTAGGGGATGACTAGGGCTTTACCAAGCAAAGACAATACTGACAATAACAATATATAATTGGATGGTTTATTATATAACATAATTTCTACCTATATTCAATACCACTTATGGAGCATGTATTATGTGGCAAGCGTTCTGCTGAAAGATTTACAAACACCATCTTATTTCTTTCTCAGAATAATTATTATAATAATAAAAAATTTATTTCTAATACTTGCTATGCAACAGGCATTGACCTAAGCACTTTATAAATAGACAAAGAACAAATAGAAGAAATGAGATGAATCTCTGTACTTTTCTTCACAACCTTGTGGATCACTACTCTGAGAATCACCAAGAGAGAAATATCCAGCATTTTCCCAGTGGTTATATATTTCTACAATGCTAACTGTTTAGTACACAGAAGGGGAGAGGGAAGGATGTCAGGCAATGGCAAAAGAAAAATCTTTATTCCCCGGGCTAACCCTCAATTTACTCTCAAACAGATTTTATTGGTATGGACTTTTAATTTTTTTTTTTTTTTAGGAAAAAAATTTATGATTAAAATATCACCCAGAAAAGTTAAAAAAAATATATGTCTTCTTTTCTACCCTTGATAAAGATCTATAATAAACTTTCTCATGATCTTTATCCAAACTACCTAGAGTCCCTCTGGGAAGAGTCTGCTACTTTCAAGCCATATTTATGCTTGACTCTTTGGTTCCCTTCTAGAACAGGGCTTTGGAAGCCTCATTATTCTGTAGCTGATCTCCAAGACAATCCATGACTCCGCTTTGGACTTAGTGGTCTTTGGTATATAACGTGACTTTCACCACCAAAGCTAAGAAATCTGGGTTTGTATTTGTTTGACACAAATCAGGAATACTGCTTGGAATAATGAAACAATGAGGAGAAGTTTCCACACAGTTACTGATTTCCAATGTAAAACTACTCTTCCTGATTTTCTGTCTTCTTAATCCAACTTTAGAGTATAAAAACGAAGTGAATTAAACTGCCTCTCTGCTACAGATATAGGACAATTCCATAAGAGACAATAGTTATTCAACTGATAGTTTGATGTCCTACATCTGTCCATTGAATTGTCACACCTTGGGAAACATGAAATTAAAATATCCCAATGTCCAGTTACCAACCCAACCAAAATCCTGCCACCAAAGTGCCCCTCCAAGAAACTCCGTGGTACTCTCAGAAAAGCCCTTTAAAATAAAAAAATAAAAAATGAACAAGCTCCTCCCAGATGAACAACCTGCAACCTTCCCTACAATGCTAATTGTATTGTAGAAGCTGCATCCCACAGGATGGAAAGCGCCTAATTCATTTGCCAGAGCCCAGCACTGTGAAATGAAGTCAGAAATTTCCATAGTGCCAGTAGCCACAAAAATAAGCCTTGCATGGAGAATCCTGGGTCCAGATCACCCAACCAGAGACCAAGTTCACCCTTTAGAGTAAGTCAAAATGTTTTGCTGACATGGTTGAATAAGAAATAGCATTACACAGATATACCACTGTTCTCTGTTCATTAAAGAATGTTTCCCATGTCTCTACCTGAAGGAGAAAAACAAGGGCAGGAAAGATAGATATTCAGAAGACAGAGCACACGTGACTTTAAAAAATCATTCCCTTGCTTTGGTCTCGGGTCCCCATTTTGGTCCTTCATGCTTTATCATTTCCTCTCTTTTCTGCAAGGTTGTTACGTACATCTAAATCTCAGATTAATTTAACAATCCCAAGAATTTCGAGGACATCCGAGTGCCCGCAGGTATGGCTTAGGTGAATCCTTAGCTTCATGACTCATAGTTCTGTGGTTCCCTAGGAAGTGCATCATTGAGAGAAAAAGGCAGTAGCTTTGGGAGCTAATGTTCTAAATATTAATTGAGGTTCTTAAATGTGAGCTCTCATTGCAGGCTCCAGACTCCCCCTGGAATGAAATTACATTGAACATTTAGCATTTTTCAGAGTTCGCCTTCTACTTTAAAGAAGAGGAAGAAAATTGTTTTGGCAATGCAGATGTCTATTAGAATACACATCAAGAATAATAAAACCATGGTTGGTTTTTTTTTTTTTCTTTAAAAAAAAAAAAAAAAAGGGATGCAGAAAACAGCTCCCAGAGAAGTAATTTTTCAATTTCCTTGATTTGTTTAGTGGGAAATTGCTCTTCAATTTATTTTAATTTGAAAAGACAATGAATTCTTCATTTGGAATTAATGTAGAAATGACTGAAATACATCTTGCTTGTCTCAGAATTTATAGCCTGTTTGGATAAAGCATTTTGAGTCATGGATCATGGTTAAAACCCAAGACTTAGAAGGCTGGTAATACATTCCACATGCTTTCCCCTAAATGATAATTATAGCTCATTCTGAACTACAAATTATATACACTAAAAATATTAATTTAATTTAGGGTAACTGATTTTTTCCCTAAAAGCAGGTGTAATCTGAATTACATTGTCTAAATATTGTCAGTAATGCTAGGCATGATGAATTGGCATAACCAAATTATTTCTGAATTTGACTTTATTTTACGGATTTTCCTTGCAAATGTTCAGCCTGGTATGCATTCTCTGTGATTTATCCTGAACAGATCAAACATTAATGAAGAAAATCAAAACAAATGCCTCTCCCGGGCTCTCCAATATGGCTGTCGGAAATAGACTATCTAGGAGAGAAGAGAGGATAAAAACTGCAAACCCGGTTCCATCCGACTTCTTATAATTTCAGAATCAGTCAGCAAAAAAAACAGAAACACTAATAATTGTTGAAGTTGAAATTAACTGCAACCTCTGACTGAAAAGTACTTGCTTATAAATTTTCAGTTAGTTTCTGTAATAAAATATAGCAATGAATTAGCCATGATACCCTGAAAAAATATGCTTAACAAGGAAAGCTGCTCATTTTTAGAAGCCATGTTCTTCTCATATTTATTTCAGTGAATCCTCCTATTTCCCACCCCACCAAAAAACATTGCCTTTTCACAAAACCATCACTACTTACAGTTAAAGGCAAATAGTTCGGAAAATTTTTAATTAGTCAAAATGTTCAAGGTGTCAGGTGGCTTAGAAACCATTCAAGTTCAGATACGCTTAAAAGTTAGTATTCAGAAGGGAGGCAGACTACACAGTGGTTAGGGGCTGTGGCTCTGTAGCTCGGGATCAGGACCTGGCTTCCCAAACTTACTATGCCCAAGACCTTGAGGAAGTTGCTCAATCATTGTAAGCCTCAGTTTCTTCATCTGTCAAATGGGTTTCATAATAGTATCCATCATAAGTATGAAAACAAAGAAAGCTTATCATAGAGTTTGGTACGTAGAAATAATTTCTACATCTTTGCTGGCCTTATTGTAGCAAAAAACTTAGAATGTACTTTAAAAATGTAGATCTTTGGGCCCCACCCTGATAGATTCCAATTAATTAAATGTTAATCAGGGTGCAGATTTGCATCTTGATAAACATCCAATTTGGTCCTGGACCGTGCTTTAAGAAACATGGATGTAGTTCAGCTCCCTTGTTTGGGAAATGATAAAAATAAGTCCCACAGGGTGAAATGCCTTTCTCAAGGTCTCACAGCTGGTGAGTGAACCACCTGATAGAGGCCTCAGATCTCTCATCTCCCATCCCAGCAGGCTCTCCATCATGGCTGCTTTCATTTGTTGAGCCTGTAGGAGGAATATCTTAACCAGAAGTTCACATTAGAAACATCTGAAGAGCCTTTTCAATGACTCACACTCAACCCCCAGCCCAGCTCTGCTGAATCTGAAAACAAGTGGCAGATCCCAGACTGGAGCCCACTGCCCTCATGTGCCATTCCACCAGGTGTTTGCTCAGGTTAGCATCCCGTGCTCCTGTCAGGCTGGAGTGCACGTGCATAACTTAACTCACCTTTGAGTCATTCTTCTCTCCTGACCACACTGCTAGATTATGGTACTATACTAGAGACACAAGTCACTAAATCTATAATAAATATATTTTTGGTTTATTTCTTTTCTCTCAGTCGGAAATGCATTTTGCTACCCCTCTTCATTTTCCAAGAGCCTTTAATATACAGCTTGGGCTAAGACAGTGGTTCTCAACTGGGGGTGCTTTTGCCACCCAGAGAACATCTGGCAACATCCAGAGACATTTTGGGGTGTCATGACTGGGAGGCAGTGTTACTGTCATCTAGTGAGTAGAGGCCAGGGCAGCTGCTACACATCCTACAATTCACAGGACATTCCCACCACAAAGAATTATATGGCCCAAAATGTCATTAGTAGCGAGGTGATAAAACCATAAGCCAATCTGTGGAGGGAGGGCTCAGATTGGGGGATTTGTTTCGCGGGGAGCTGAAAGACACTTATAGAGGAGAAAAAAACTCATGTGGGAACCAAACAGGAAGAGAAGAGTAGGGTGTAGCATCTGGGAGCATCAGAGAGGGTCTGAAGAGGAAACCAAGAGTAGAGATTAGAGAGAGAGATGGTGGGGCAGCCTCGAGGTATGAAGGAGTCTGCAACTGAGAGGAAAGGGTGCTTTAGGTTAGGAACTGGACCCTCTTTAATAGTACTCAAGTAATGCAAGTTTAGTTGAGAATGACTTATGCTTTGATATCTTTGAACGTGACATTGCTCCAGGATTGGGCACTGATAGTACAGTTATAGAACAGTCCTTAGAATTGGGTCCCTTTCCTGAAGATGATGAAAAACGTCATAAAGAGTCAAAACAATTTTCCTTTTTTAAAATACTGGTTAGGGCTTGGGTCAATACTAGGCTTTTCAGTGAGAAGAAGGAAAAGGGAAGTGAGAAAGCTGAGTCAAAGACCCAGAAAGGCTCTAGAAGCAGGGCGCCGTGTTCCAAGAGGGCCTCCTCTTCTGGCCCACAAAAACTTTTCTTCCCTAAATACCCTGCTCCCACCTTGCAGTCCCAGGGAAAATGGCTCAGATTTGTTGATTTACTGAGGTGTGAATGACTGATACAATGTTTCCACAGTATTTATTAATGATGATATTGTGAGAATCCTGTGTACCTTAGGCACGTACCACTGCTAAGTTGACACTGACCAGGTAAGAGGGACGTGGGAGGAAAAAGAATGAGAGCCAAGGCATTTGCCTGAGGGCACGGTGCTGAGAAAGCTAGAGCTCAAGTCTTTCAGACTCGGAAGAGACTGTTTTTCCAGTATTTAGCATCGCCTGATCTATAGGTGTGACCTAGGATACCTAATTTCAGAAACTGTTCCAGGGAAAGGACGAAGGTCACTGGAACATGTTTGGTCATTCAGTAAATATTCGTGTGTTCACTGTCTGTAGGGCACTGTCTTGGTCATAGAGCTATGTGTGAGAATCACTGAGGATTACTGAGCTCATGATGGTATTCTGTTCCCCTGGAAGATCACTCTTCCAGTAACCTAGGTGAAGAAATTAGAATGTTGGGTACGCAGCTAGGAGGGGACTTCTGTGCCTGAACAGGCAGGTTAGAAAGTTGAGAAGTTGTTTGGAGGCAAAAAAATCACAGAATCATAGTTATGTTTGGAGAGATGGGATTTACAGCCTGCTCTCCCTGATGACATATAAGAAGAAGTCTTTGTTATGAACAGAGTCAAGCCAAGCTCTAGAATCAGACAGAAGTGGACTTGGATTCCTGTTCCTTCAATAGCTGTATAACTTCTGCCCAAAATTTTGTGCTTTCCACATTTCAATTTCCTTATATGTAAAATGGGGCTTATAACAATACCAGCCTCAGAAGGTGATTGTGAGTATTGAACATCATCCCATAGGTGAAGCACTAAGATGATGTCTGGTTTATAAACATCCAGCAAGTGGTAGTTACTTGCTCTGCTTATCTATGAATGTTTTCGCCACTTGCAAGCTTTTGCTGTGTGTCCGCATTCTCTTTCCCTTACCTCCATTGATGTGGTGTCTTTGGGGTGTGTTTGAATGATTGATCCGGCATTTCAGGGCCTTTGAGAATACTGCGTAAATAAAATCTTGGATGCTCCCAACTTCCATCCATTTTACCTATTGGTTTGACTGTGATTTAAGAAGTCTTACAGAGCATCCAGCATTACCCTGGGTCTGTGTGACATGTATTTTGATTTAAGGAACTCTATTTGAGAATTCTACTCAGGACAGCTCAGGTTCTGGACATGTGCCTCAGGGGATTAAGCGGTTTAATGGGGAAGGTAGCAAGCCTATTCCCTCCCTCTGCACACTCCTCTGAAATATCAAAGTTTTCCCAGTGTTTGAATTGAGTCATATGTCAAGAAAAGCACATTGCATTCCTTTGACATAAGACAAATGCCATATGTTAGGTTTATTTTTAAATGGTGGATAAGAACAGGGAAACCATGTTTCAGTCTGAGAAAATATTGATGCTGTGGTGTTGGTGAGGCAGGTTATGGTTTAATTCTTACCTGTGGATTAAAGAATGAAAAATGAACCCACATCCACGGCCTGACATCTGCATAAATGGTACATAGGGATGGAGGCCTGTCTGCCTGACTTATGTTCTTGGGATAAAGTAAATACTGAAAGGCTTGACATCTTTCCTAGTCCTAACAAAGCTGGCACAGCTGGAGCCCAGATGCATTGCAGGGTGGATGGAAGGCCTTGGGTGGGGGAGACAAGGCAGAAGTGAGACGGTCTCTTGAAGTTCGGGAAGATTGGAATAAATAGTCCAAAATGGCTGCTTTTACCCAGAATTGTCATCATGCACGACTGGAAAGTGGATCAAGTGGGAGTTTGAGCCGCCCCTTGTAGTGCTGGACCCCTGTTAATCTCAACAAGGTTAGCACCATGTTCAAGAAACCGAAGAGACATGGAGCCAGCAGATGAGGCACAGGGTTTTGTTGATGGGAAACTCACACACAGGGACGGTCCAGTGGCGGCAGACTGGGCAGGAGAACCACAACCACTGGCAAAAAGCATGCCGTTTATATAGCACTTGCAGTTAGCACCCTCTCCCTAACAACCTCCACCTGGCAACCTTCATTTAACCCAAAACAAAGGGTCCGCATCCCCTGTACAGCTCACATTTCACAGGATGGATCCAGGGGGTTCAGATGTGCCCCAGGTGCCATACGGAGTCATTTTCAGGGTGGGCTTAGCACGTGATTGCTGTCAGGTGCATCTGCTAGACACCGCTCCACTCATCCCCTTTCTGACCATCCTACCAGCTCACTCCCCATTCTATATTCCGTCCCCACCCTTCTCAATATTTACAGTCTCTCTTAATACGATCATGAGAAAAGTCTGGAAGTATTACTTGAATCTAAAAATGCAGATACCCCACACCTCATCTGTTTCCATCTCAGCACCATCCTAACCGTACCTCGGCAAGCAGATTTGGTCTCATGTTTGTCACAGCAAACAATTGGAAACAGCCTGACTGTCTGGCAACAGATGAAATAAGGTGTGGTAACTTTGTATTAGTTCTGAGATATCTTGTTCGTAAAATGGAACTAATACTGGCTGCTTATTTCATGGAGTTCCTTGAAGATTAAATAAGAACTGTTCTTGGCAAACAGTCAGCAGTCTATAAATTTTAGCTACCAGTATTATTATTCTGCTTCTCGCTACTACATGGAATACTGTGCAGCTGTTTAAAAAAAAAAGAGGTATGTTCTTCTATAGTAACAATGATATTAAGGGCAAAAGAATGCAAATGAGAAACAATAAGCACAGGGTACCATTTTTATTTTTATTCAAAACAGTACTGACTGTCTGCCAAGAACACACTTGCCCAGCTCTTATCTCATTTTTACCAGCCTCTCAGACATGAAAGAAGAACTGGAAAATAAAAAATGTGCAGGAATAGCTTTTATATTAAAAAAAAATTCTTTGCAAAACAAAATTGTACAGTTTTGGGATATACATATGTGTATAAAAACACAGAAAACTCTCAGTAAAAATACAGATCAAACTCCTAGAGAATCAAAGTAAGATCAGGCACGGTGGTTCATGCTTGTAATCCCAGCACTCTGGGAGGCTGAGGCAGGCAGATCGCATGAGGTCAGGCCTTTGAGACCCGCCTGATCAACATGCTGCAACCCCATCTCTACTAAAAATATAAAACTTAACTGGGCATAGTGGCACACATCCATAGTCCCAGCTACTCAGGAGGCTGAGGCAGGAGAATTACTTGAACCCAGAAGGTGGGTTGTAGTGAGCTGAGATGGCACTACTGCACTTCAGCCTAGGCGACAAAGCAAGACTCCATCTCAAAAAAACAAAGAAGTAAAGCGGATGAAATTTAGGGCTTTTTGTGTCTCTTTAATCTCTTGAAAAATTGAAGGGATATGGGCTGGGGTTAGAGGAAGGAATGATTTCAGTCTCATTCTCAATGGTTTTCATTTCATATAGGAATATATACTCATATACCTGTTGCTTGTGCCATGAAAAAATACTTCAAAGGTGAACACCATGTTCACTTTTAACCCAGTGGAAAGTGTTCACTTTTAACCAAGTCAGGTGTTCGTTTTGGAGTAGGCATGCCCTGAATCTTACAATCTCAGAAGAGGAGGGCCCACAGGCACCTTTTAGAACAGGTGTGTGATCTAGACACGAGGGGACCAAGACGACTAGCTTAAGGTCACATAGCAAAGGCAGTAGGGAGGGAGGAGGGGAGGGAAGGAACAGGTGGCCAGCGCTGGGGTGGAGAGGAGTAGATGGAAAGAAACTAGCTCGTGTCACAGAGCAGCTAAGGTTAAGGGGACCTGGAGGCTGGAAGAAAGGAAGATGAACTAGGAGGATGTTAAAAGGTTTTGTAGCCGAAACACACAAAAGGAACAATTGAGCTGCAGGTGTCTCAGGCTTTTCTCTTCCCACTGCTTACTGAGTGGCTTCTGGGTTTGCCTGCTCATGCTCTGGGGCCTATAGTTGTTTTAATGCTGGGAATAGCAGAAAGATAATTTTAAAATACCCAGAAAATCTTGAAATCTTCACAGTAGAAAAGGCCAAGACCCTCATGAGAGAAAATACCAGATCCAAAATGTCGAGGGTCAGGAGTCAAGAAAGAACCGTGCTAGAGGGAGTTTGGAAAGCGTGGAGGTTTTAGGGAGACGCACCAAGAGTTGGCTGTACTCCAGAGACAACAGGATCAAAGGTGGAAAAGAGAACTCGATAACATGTCTGCGAGTTAGGAAGGTAATCCCCTTTGCTCATTGTTTCAAGAGACCTCAGTAAAAATTTACGTTGTTCTTCAATATTTTCTGGATGTCAGACTTCATACTGTATTGAATGGGACAGTAGAATAAATTGCTAATGATGGCACTGAAATCACCACTGCTGATGGAACTGGAAGGAGATAAACAACACTCTGAAATGCCAAGTTAGTATTAGGAGTATTGGGAACAGGCCCTCTCTCCAAACTGTATCTCCCAACCGTCTTCAGCCCTTGCTCTCATCCCTTTGTTTCTCTGGCAAATACAAAAATGACACGGTGGTCATATAAAGTCCACAACTGAAACCACTTTTTTTTCCAATGTGATTTTTAAGAAGGATTTCATAACAGCACCATTTGCCTACCAGGAACACACTTACCCAATTTTGACTCTCATCTCTGTAAGTCTCGGAGACTTTCTCGGAGAAAAGGGAAATATGTAAAAGCAGCTCATATGTCAAATTATCGCAACTTGGAAGAATATTCTCTCTCTCTCTCTCTCTCTCTCTCTCTCTCTCTCTCTCTCTCTCTCACACACACACACACACACACACACACACACACACACGAGGAAGGGAAAAAAAACCAACACATGCCCTCCATTTGTGCTGGCAGAGTACCAGATGGGCGTGCTTAGGGACTTACTAAATTTGGTGCCCTGTTGAAAGCATAAGGTTTTTCTACTTTGTTATAAGCAGCCACTACACAGCCATGGTTTATCCACCCTTGGTGACCTCAGCCTGGTGAATGGGTTTTATATACTGCATTTTCCAAACAGATCAGAATATGCATTGACGTTCATGTGCCAAAGATTACCTGGGTGGCACCTTCCTGTAAGAATGGAAATGATTCTCCTGAATCCCGCACACGTTGAACGAAGAATAAACAACCTTGTTGAAAGAGTCCACATGACCTGGAATGCTAAAAGCCTTTGGTTTGCTTGCTGTAGTGCAAAAATATGAGAAATATTTAATCTTTAAAAATACACAATGGTATCATAATTTTGCTGCAGGTTCAAAGGCAGCATAATATAACTTAGTGTATTGAAAAATGCAATGTCATTGTATATTTTCAAAATGCAAACAGCAGAGAGTTTGATAAATAGCTAAAGAGCACCAGACCATATCTTATCCTTATAAAAATGTCTCCTGTGAATGTTCACTGTATCTCTTAGAACATTCTTAATATGCTCCATAGCTGAATGTACAGACAGCAACGTGATAGAAATGTATACACCTACGTGGTGTGCGGTCTATGCCGATTCCAAGTGAAGCTTATATAAACTTCAGATGCCCAGCCTTTTGCTTTTGGAAACAAATCTAAATGTTTATAATTTTCTAGATCTCCTCTATACCCAGGGTCTTAAAATTTTTATTTTTGACACAATATTCCTGGTTTTTAAATAATCAAACCAAGTTATTTATAATGTATCTCTATCTGTTTTAATCCATGTTTGATGTGTAATTGTGTATTTAAAACTATATGAGTTTTATATCATAAAATTGATATACAGTCATTATAAAACAGAATTTGTATAGTGTACATTTAATTCAACTATAAATAACAAAGATGTAAATATGGGGATTTATTGGCTCTTATAAGATCTGGAACTAGGAACCAGACAGCAGAGCAGCACTATCTAATAATAATTTCTGTGATGATGGAAATGTTCTATTACTTGTCTTATCCAGTTCAGTAGCCACTAGTGACAGGTAGCCATTGAGCAATTTAAATGTGGCTTAGTAGGGCTGAAGAAGTAAACTTTTTATTTTATGTTGTTTTGATTAATTTAATATATTCATATGTGGCTGGTGCTAATATCATAGTAGACAGTAGAACAGTAGTGGGTTGGTACGAAGGAGACTCACAGTCCCTCATCCTAGTGTTCTCCCGTCTATGACTTCCACCCCCCAGATCTCCTCATGGTCCAAGATGGCTGCTGGGACCATACCACAAATCCACATTCCAGGCAACAGAAAGCAGCATAGGAAACAGGGAAAGCCCCTTCCCTTTCTAGGAGGCCTTTCTGGCTGTCAGACACAATACTTCTACTTGCGTAGAACTTAGTCTTATGACTACACTGAGCCATAAGGAGTCTGGGAAATATTTGGGGTTTGTTTGCTGTGTGGTTTTTTTTTTTTGTTCTGTTTTGGTTTGATTTTTGTTTTCTTTTCTGACTGAAGAAGGGATTTGAGGGCAGGTAGTTCACAGTCCCTGCCACAAAAAGTTGCACAATTTATCATTCCCTCTCATTCCTCTGATCCCCAACCCAAACCCATTACTAGTTCTCAGAGATAACTGCAATTAACAACATTGTATGTAACCATCTGACAAATTCATTTGTACACAAATATATATTGTTTTTACAGTCTGCATTTTTTACAACATATCTTGGATGACTTTTGATGATAGTATATATAGAGCTACATAGTTCTACTTTATTCAATGTATATTAAATTCCACGAGGGCAAGAATTGGGCCTGCTGTATTCATCTTTGTGTCCTATGTATAGTAGACATTGAAAAAAAAAAAACCAGCACCATTGTGTCTCAATGTATGGATATACCATAATTTATTTAATCCAGTCTTTCCTCCTAATCTCTCAAATAACAAACCCGAGAAAAAACAATGTCTCTTTGCTCTTGGAGAACTCTGCAGCATTAACTAAATTAGCTATGGCCCGGACAATCCAATTTCCTAATTGTCTTTCCAATCAACTGCAAAAAATGATTGTCTCCACTCTTTTGTGATTTGATTCCGTTGCTATAACAATTCAAAGATATGTATCTATGTATCTGTTACTCCAGCCATGAAGATATGTATGGATTTAAAGGCAGCACCAGCTAAGGAAAAATCAAACTGGTTAAAGATTATCTTAGGAAATGAAATAAATCACTTCTTTATGTTTTCCAGACTTCCTCTAGTACAGATATATTCTACAACTGGAGAATAATGGTTATGATCAAGGCTTAGAAGTGGAGTGCAGTGAAGGAACTTTAGGGAAGGCTGACAACCACCCCCTCTGCTGATCCCTGTGGAATTTTGCATGGAAAATGAGCAAAAACTATAGCTTAAGAAACAGACACTTTGGCAAACAGGAAAGAAGCAAGAAACCCGACTTCATTTTCTTATCATTCAAAGGGTGAAAGTGTCCCATGTAGTGTGTCCGGCATCATGGTGTGAATTCAGTGAAATCATCAATGTAGCCACCTATCATATGTTGCCTGGCACTTAGCAGCACTCAAACAATCAGAGCTGTATATGTGAAAAATATTCACGTGTTTCCCACATAATGGAATGGGCCCTAAGAGCCATTGAGTCCCTTTAGGGAGAGAGATTTTTTTTTTCCTTATTTTGAGACAGAGTCTCACTCTGTCACCCTGGCTGGAGTGCATTGGTGTGATACCGGCTCACTGCAACCTCGATGTTGGGGAAAGAGATCTTTACAACAGTCTCTACCATATTGAGTAACTGAGACTGTTAGGGCCTGAAATGTAACATATTTTCATTTCTCTATAAAGCTATCCTACTGATACATAGTCCATACATATTTGGGTATCTCCCTTACTGATTGATTAAGGCATTCTTGGTACCTAGAGGACATAAAGACCAGCACAATATCCAGGACAGTGGCAAGCCACTAGACTAGAAAGAAGCTCCACATTACAGACACCAGGTGATATTTCTAAACCAGAAATTTCCCTCGGTCATCTGCTCCAGAAATACTTAGAGCTGCTAGTTAAAATGTAAATTTCTGGGGCCCAATTAAACAAGCAGAATCAGGATTCATAGGGGTAGGGTCTACAGGCCTCTAGTTTAACAAGATAACTAGGTCATTTTTGTGCACAAAAATTTAAAAATCATTGTCCAAGAGGGACTTAAATGGAAAAACAATAACTAAACTGAATAACTGAATGCTTTTTAGAATCTATCTTGTTGAAGTGGCACAGCTGATACACTAGATTACAAAGAGGAGTAACACGGGTACCCTCTCCTCAAGAACACACTGTGATGAGCACAGCATAGAGATGAGTAGGAGGAGCTCCAGAGAACCAGCAGAGAGAAGGAGGGATTCAATCTGTAAGACATTGCTAGGGGAAGCTTTAAAAAACAGATGATAACTGAGCTAGGCTTTGAAGGCTGAACAAGAGTTCACCAAGTTGCCTAACTGGCACAATACATATTCTAGGACTGTACTTCTCATATGTTACTGAATGTAGGAATTGCCTGGAGAGCCTGTTAAAATGCAAACTCTGTTTCAATCATGCTGGGGTAAAGCCCCCAGGTGATGCTGATGCTCCATGGACCACACTTTGAGTAGCAACGCTCTAGAGAAAGAAATAGCGTTGGTCATAATGAATCAGACAAGGTTTCTGTATTTCTCATGCTGCTAATAAACACATACCCAAGACTGGGTAACTTAAAAGAAGTTTAATAAACTCTCAAGTTCCACATGGCTCGGGAGGCCTCACAATCATGGTGGATGGCGAAGGAGGAGCAGTCAAGTCTTACATAGTGGCAGGTAACAGCATGTGCAGGGGAACTACCCTTGATGAAACCATCAGATCTCGTGAGACTTACCAGCATGATAACAGCACAGGAAAGACCTGTCCCTGTGAATCAGTTATCTCCCACTGAGTCCCACCCACAACACGTGGGAATTATTGGAGCTATAATTCAAGATGAGATTTGGGTGGGGACACAGTCAGCCTCTACCAGTCTCCATTCTACTGATAGTAAGGCAGGAATTACCTATTTTGTTGCCATCTTGCTGACTTCTCTTATGGAGAGCCAACTGAGCTCCTCCCTTCTACTCAGGAATATCATTAACCATCATTAGATAAATACACCCCTTAGGCATCTCACCCTAGACCCTGCTACACAGAGTTGACCGCAGAAAAAGCAACTCAATCTAAAACCAGTATCAGCAATTCTAAGCATTCAGTAAACTGGCCAGTACGTTTTAGTGGTTATGTTTACATCATGTGTTTTCCTGTATCTTTTACTCTTCTGCCCTTCACGTCAGCCACAGATTTACTTCTTTTTTCTTTTCCGTGTCCTCAAATTAAGGAACAACAGAACATACTTTCTCTGATACAAATTCTCAGTGCTCCCCAGGTCCTACCTGTATGCCACACCTTGGGGAAGCTGCAAGAGACTGACTCTCTTGTGGTCTTTATGTTCTAAGAAATTCCTCCTGCAACTATCCTACCTACAAAGGATACAGTGAAACAGTGTAGGACATACACAGTGGAACAGAGGATACTGAAGTAACAGTGTTTATGAATACAGAGTTTGGAAGGACACAATCCAAGATAAAATCCTGGCTCTGGAATTAACTGTGTGACCTTAGGCAAATTACTTCACCTCTTTGAGCCTCAGTGTCTTTACCTATAAAATGAGAATAATAAAAGCACCTATCTCATAGTGTTTCTGAGAGGGTTAAAAAAAAGCAACCCTAAGTAAAGGGGCTGTTACCTGGTTTGTCAGGGTTATTCAAAAGAAGTTGTAGCTATCATCATCATCAGATTTACTCTACCTGCTGCATAACCCCCACCTTTGCCTCCATTTCAGTTCCAATCCCTGTACTGACCCAGATGCCCAAGTCATACACCTGAGCACCCTATACCCATCCGCGTTCATAGTGCCTTCTATTACCCATAGGTACTACCCTGATTTTTTTGTCTGAAGCCATTTTCTGCTTGTATATTTCTTCTAAAAGACTCAATCTTGTTTGCACAGGACAGGTACACCCACGTAACCCATGTTTGCTATCTTTCCATGTTATTTTTATTTTATTATTATTTTTTGAGATGGAGTCTTGCTCTGTTACCCAGGTTGGAGTGCAGTAGTGCAATCTTAGCTCACTGTAACCTCCACCTCCCGGGTTCAAGCAATTCTCCTGCCTCAGCCTCCCGAGTAGCTGGGACTATAGGTGTGCGCCACCATGCACAGCTAATGTGTGCATTTTTAGTAGAGACAGGATTTCGCCATGTTGGCCAGAATGGTCTCTATCTCTTGAACTCATGATCCACCGGCCTTGGCCTCCCAAAGTGCTGGGATTACAGGTGTGAGCCGCCATGCCCGGCCTCAACTGTGTTTTATTATAAGTCTTGTGGGCAATCACAACAGGTGAGGGAGAAGGCAGCCTAGGAGAAAACGTAGCCTAGGATGCACTTGCCAAGCCAAATTGTGGCCATGACAACCTGTATACAAATGTGGATACCACTGAGATTTTTCTGTTTAGGGTTTGGCTTGCTTAACTACTGATCATATCTAATCTGTCTCACATATTGAAGTAATTAACTAACTACTGTTCTGTGTCCTGCGGTGCACTTGCATATTGCCACAATGACAGGCATTCCAACCTTTGGAAAGTTTGCCACTTTTATCAAGATAGACTGAGGACACTTAAGTTGAATCTTGAAACACTTAAGTAGTTAACCAATGCATTGTGAAATCAGTTGACCCTTCCACACTTAACTCTGCAAGTGTCTCAATTAATCATTTCTGGAGATTCAATATGGCACATATGTTGGAAAGGAGGGGTTTTTCTTTGTGTGTTGCGTTCTCTTTCATCCTGGAATAGGACAATGGGTAGGTAATGGCTTATCAGGAGAGGAGAGAATACTGACTTCCAGTTAGTTCTCTTCCTCACAGTGATTTAGGAGAGGTGAACTTTATTTCCTAAGCTGGTATTTTTGAAACTTTCAAAGACTGATTCATTCAAAAATATGTTTCTGTGTGCCTCCTGTGGACGTGAATAGTATACGCCAGGGATACAATGACCCCAGCCCACCTCCAGGATTTCTCTGTACAAAGGTCCATGGGCAGCATCTGACTAGAGCGGAGAGAGCTGTGGCACCTTCCACAAAGCCTCATGTGTACAGCAAGGGTGTACACTAAAGGGTGCTATTTCTCCTGTACTTACTAGTTTGAAGCAATTTGGGGTCAAGGTCCTGGCCAGCATCATTTTAAGTCCATTTCCTACTCTGAGCCTTAGAAGAGGGGCTGAAGCTAATTTTTGTATTTTTGGTAGAGACATGTTGGCCAGGCTGGTCTTGTATAAAATATATATTATTTTTCTGAATATATATACATTATTTTTCCTAATATAGAGTATATATAATGTATAAAATATGTATACATATTCTAGAATATGTATATAAAATGTTTGTTATACACTGTATGTATATATTTCATATACAAATATATGTGTATATATTTAATACATAAATTATAATATAACTTATATAATATAAATTACACATTGTATATTTACATATTTTATATGTATATGTATATCAAGTATGTAAATATATTAAGTATATATGTTACATATATTAAGTATACATAAAGTATATATTCATATAGCAAGTATATAACATAACACATATAATATATCCTATATAAAATATATGTATGGTATATATACATATGTATTTGTAGAGGGAGAGTTCACATTCACTGCTGCATAGTTTTTTGTCATATGAATATACAATGTATCCTTCTTTCTCATGGAGAACATAAAGTCATTTCTAATGTGTCTCATTTCAAACACTGCACCAGTGAACATAACGTATTTGTACGTATCTTCATGTGTGTCTCGGTGAGAGCTGCTCTGGACTTACCTAGCTGTGAAACTCTTCAGTGATAGTGTGAGGGCTTCTTTAGCATGACTAGAAACTGCCAAATTGCTCTTTCATGTAGTCATAAACATTTATATTCCCTCCAAGAGTCTAAGTTTCCATTTTTCTGTATCATCATCTCTACCTGATATGATCCAACTTCTTAATAGGGTGTGAAATAATATTTACTATGGTTTGGGCATGTGTTTCCCTAATTACTAGTGTGGTTGAGAATCTTTTCATATTTTTTTGTGGGATATTCATGTTTCTTGGTCTGTGGATTGCTTCAATGTATCTATTACCCATTTTCTTTAATTTGGTGTTATTTTTTGATTGGTATATAGAACCTCATTACATATTCTGGACACTAATTCTGAGTGGCAAATGCATTTTTCAACTTTGTTTTTTAAAATTTTCTTTTTGCTGACTGGGCACAGTGGCTCATGCCTGTATTCCCAGCACTTTGGGAGGCTGAGGCGGGTGGATCATGAGGTCAAGAGTTCAAGACCAGACTGGCCAACATGGTGAAACCCCATGTCTACTAAAAAAAAAAAATACAAAAATTAGCTGGGCATGGTGGCTCATGCCTGTAATCCCAGCTACTTGGGAAGCTGAGGTATGAGAATTGCTTGAACCGGGACCCGGGAGGCAGAGGTTGCAGTGAGCCAAGATTGCACCACTGCACTCCAGCCTGGGCTACAGAGCAAGACTCCATCTCAAAAAACAAACAAAAAATTCTTTATGCTATCTTTTGTTGACGAAGTCCTTAATTGTAATATTAAAAATTGTATCAGGCTTTTCTGTGCTGTGTTTAAGAAATTCTCAAAGGAAAAGTTCTAGAATGAGTGTGATCTGGAAGCATCCATGATAAGTGAGGGGAAGTCTCTTACTTTTTGTCCTAAGTTATAGAAAGTAAGAAAGTATGAATGATCTACTTGAAAAATGATGGCTATTAAGGTTTCTAGGAAAAAGACTGCATTATATAGTGATATTTCATGTCGAGCAAAGAGAATTCTAGAACCTTCAGTAGAGGGATTTGGTGGTGGACAGGCAGGACAAGGAATGAAAGAGAAGGGATGAGTCAGGCAGAGGTGGAGAAGACAAGGAAGTGGTTGGAAGGACTCACTTCCTGGCCACTGATCATGGATCCCAGCAGCAAAGAGCGGCTAAGTGGACAAGGGAACTGTCAAAGATCTCTTCAGCCCCTGGGCTCTTCCCAAACCTAAATGTACATGTGAATCACCTAGGGATCTCATTAAAATTCATATGCTAATTCAGTGGGTCTGGAACCCAAGACACTGCATTCCTAACATTAAAATTCATATTCTAATTCAATGGGTCTAGGACCCAAGATTCTTACAAGCTCCCAAGCAATGCTGATTCTGCTGATGCATAGCCTATCAAGATAGTACATCATCCTTTGCATCCTTCAACAGTGCATTTCACAATAAGCTAAATGGTTTCTGAAAGAGTATTCACAAACAACAAATCTACAGAAATATTGTTTGGCCCAGAACATTTCTCGTTTCTTCCAGAGATTTACGCTTTTTATCCTTCTTCCAGTTCCCCACGTCATCAGACTAAACACCCAAGCATGTGAATAGCAAGGTCAGGGGCTACTGCTTTGATAGGAGACAGCTGGTGCCTGGGCCAGGCGGTGAGAACTAGGCTGGGCTGTCTAGGGGCTTTCTGGTGACTGAGGAAGCTGAACTGACTCAGGCTGATGAAACACAGTCTCTTAAAAGAAAATGGGAGGAATTGCCTAAAAACTAAGCCTAGGATCCCACAGCAAGGGTAGAAGGACTAACCCAACTTGACACAATTTATTATATGCAGTTGTTCTAGAAGACTCAGGCAAATATGACATCCACGTATCAGGCTGGACAATGATGTCTGCTAAATTGAGCACCTAAGCTAGCTGAGTTAGTATTTCTATCCTAAGGAGATGTTATCGTGAATGGTGCCATCTATTTATCTATCTGCCTGTCATGGGGACAAAATCATCTGTCAGTTTATTTTTCCTAGAAATGTATGAACCACTTTTAAGCCCAGGGCTTTAACAAAATGGAGGAGGCTGGGCTCAGTAGCTCACACTTGTAATCCCAACACTTTGGGAGGCCGAGGTAGGAGGATCCCTTGAGTCCAGGAGTTCTAGACCAGTCTGGGCAACATAGCGAGACCCCAACTTTACAGAAAAAAAAACGAAGAAAAAGAAGAAATGGAGGAAAGTCAAGCCCTCATTGAGAGTTTGTCATTTACTAGCTCTATAATCTGGGGTAAAAGGTCGCTTCACCTCTCCGGATCTCAATTTCCTCATTCATAAAATGGAGAAAATGATGTTAATAATATCTAAAGATTGCAGGCCATGATTTTCCTTTTATTTGTTTTTTTTAGCTCGTTTAAATCAAAATTTCTGTGGAGGAGCTATGAACATCCATGCGCTTAGCAAATGCTGAAGTCCTTTAGTCTTTTGAAGAAACGAGATGGTTTCTTTTTTCCTCTCATTTTCCACTTGAAAGAACACTGGAAATTTTCTAGCTTCAATGAGACTGCCATAGATACGTTAGCTTGTGCACATAGTCCAAGGCCATTTTGGTTCACCCTTAGAAATACTCAACCCAAGAACTCTTAGACCTTGTTGGAGCCCAGCTGATGTAATTTTAAGGTGATTTTTGCCATCCTCCATAAAATTCATTATTTATTACTCTGAATGACCTAAATCAACTGACTTTTTTTTTTCCTAAGCTGACTGAAGAGGTACCTTTCCATCTGTAAGAAATGTGTTGCTCTAGCCATGAACTCTTTTCTCAAAGCTACATCCTATGTTGGTTTTCCCCCTTTTTTTATTTTAAAAAAATAATATTGGGGGTTTCTATCATGTTAGTAGAAAATGTAGATCAAAAGACTTGCACCTTGTCTCGAAATTCATTTACCAGCCTTTTTTTTTTTTTTTTCTCCACACTGAACCTTGGAGTCAGGGCATCTGAGTTCCCCTTTGTTGCTGCCTCTATTGTGAAAAGGGAAACGAAAACAAGCCCTTGGAAGACACTGAACCCCAGAAGCTGGAAAAGTTTATTGTCCTGCAGGATCCATGAAGAGTTTCAGAAGTTTGAGATGAGGACAGGAATTAGAGTGGCCTCAAAAATACTCTACTTTCAGGAGGACACTTGGATTGAACTGGAAGGCAAAGGCTATTTTAAACAATGAGGGCAACCTTTCTCACTTGCTGCTAATGGGATGTCAGAACTGGTCCTTGCCATGGGGGAAGGGAAGAAAAGAGAGAGAAATTCCCTCCACAAGGACCCTGTGTTAAAATGCTGAACTGCAATTACAGTTCAAGGAGATGCCCAGCTGGAAATATTTGAAAGGATTTTGACACCCAGTGGAAAACTCCGGAAGGGGTTCTGGGGTTAAAGGGCACGTGTGTAGCCTTAACGGCTCCGTAGGACAGAGTTGTTTTTCTATCAGCACTTGACAGGTGAGTCGTGGACATCACATCTGCCTCCTGAGGGAGCTGACAAAATGTCAGGGCTCCACACCCAGCCCAGCTCAGCATCACTCACTTCAGGCCCTTGTACAAACAGTTTCCAGTCTCCAGGCCCTTTCTTTCCATTCAGGCTTTTTTAAAGTTAAACAAAGTCACTGACCATCACAAAGAAAATATTTGAAGCATTGTATGGAGAAAAGGGGGTGCAAAATGGGACTGTTTACTTTGCTGTGTTTGGATTATAAACAAATATTCACACCTGCGTTAGGCCTCCGGCTGATGAAGCACCTAGCCAACTATTTGAAACACACATTTTCATACTTTTCATAACTCCAAGTCATTTTAGCATATATTGCCAAGACTGCAAATTAAAACACGAAAAAGAAAAAGAGCAGTGTATTCTGTGGGCGATTAACTACGGGAGGAAAACTGCTCAATTGGTGGAACCTCACCACCAATCTGTGATGTATTTTATTTCTACATTCAACAATCTTGCTGGAGGTGGAATATCTTTAAAGTAACATTTAAAGAATTGATGGTGCTGATAGATTGCTCCAACACGTAAAGTAAAAATTAGTGGATTCCTTTCACCACAGCATTTATGCCAAGCATTAAAATCGGAACAAAAATCCAAGTCAGGAAAACTAGCATGATCAATATAGTAAAACACGTGGTCAGTGCTGTTGCATTCAGTTTGCCAGTATTTTATTGAAGATTTAAAAAAAAAAAAAAAAAAAAGGTCAGGTCAGCCTCACTAAGGGCAGTTTCTTGTTTTGAACTATGGGCAGCGCAGCATAGTAACTCCATAGTACCCAAATATTGATTGGGTCTCCAACACTCCAAAGTCGGCTGACTACATAGAGACAGCTCCTATCAACAAACAAATGAGGCCTTTGCTGCTTCACTCTGCAGTTAAGTGGATGTTCTTAAGGGATCTTCAGAGGCAATTACCTGGCTATTTTTAGAGCCATGGAGAGCACTGTTCCCTTGTACATTTCCCTCACAGATCTGTGTAGAGTTATTTGCTGCATTTGATTCTCTGGAATTCAGGGTTGGCTCAGGGACCAAGTGAGCCACTTAAGAGTTGCCAACTGGTAGCCGGACACTGCAGCAGACACAGCCAACAAGGTTCCTCACATGATGGCTGAGCTGCGTGGGTGGTCCTCACGTTCACACAGCTGACTTGTCCCGTGGAGACCCCAAGCAGCTCCAGAAGCCACTGTAATTTTTGGTGAATGTTGAAAAAATATATGGAGAGCCATTTTCTTAGATGAAGGCTGGTAGATTTGTATTCAACTCTTAGACTGAAAATGAGCCCCGGCCGTGGGTTTTCCTTCTCCTTATAGACACTGGGTATGTACGGTTAGCAGTCACAAAGCCACCTTGTGATTGGTCCTGAAAAGTATTTTCATTTTGTTTGAAATGGCTGGAACATGTGTGGAGTGAGGACTGTGTGCTGGAGGAGGAAGGAGACCACACTCAGAAATGAATGAAGCAGGGATCCTGGCCTGAGAAAAGTTTTCTTCTGTTAGGAGATGAATCACACACTGGTGATATTTAACACCACAAAGAGCTGTGGAAGTTCCTAAAGAGGGTGACGCCTTTCTTTGAGGCTAGCAGAGAAGAAATTTGATTAAAAAGAGATATTAGAGTTTCTCAACCTTGGCACTCTTGATATTTTGGACTGGATAACTATTCATTTTGAGGGCAGTCCTTTGGGTTGTAAGACATTGAACAGCATCCCTGTCCTCAGCTCACCAGATTCCTGTAGTACACAGACATACACAGACTCCCATTGTGAGGATCAAAAGTGACTCTAGACATTGCCAATGTCCCCCAAGGAGAACAGTCATTCCCAATTGAGAAGGGCTAGTCTAAGGCATTGTTTCTGTTAGACCGAGGATGAATTGCACCAGAATCACCTAGGTGTTTGTTAAAAACTCCATTTCCTAGGCTTCCCCCACTGCCTCTGATGAATCAATTCATATCTACAAGTAGTTCCCAGAAGTCTGGCTTTTAGCAAGTTTCTCATGGGAGCATAGCAGTAAAACTGGCTGCAGGCATATGAGTTTTACCTGTTTGTTAACATTATCTTTCTAATCAAAAAACAGAGTATCACTAATACTTTAAGGGAGGCTCTTTGGGAACTTGAAGTGAAGTACTGACATAGATTTGATTCAGACCTAATTTCCTTATATTGAAATTTTTTATGTCAAGCTATGCTGAAAGGAGGTTCTTGATCCTAACTACATATTAGAACCACTCAAGGAGATTTGAAAATTATGGATGCTAAGCTCCACCTCCCAGACAGTCTGATTCGATTCAAACGGGTATGGTCTGGGCATCAAGATTTCTTAAATCTCACTGGGAAACTCTTGTATGTTTCCAAGGTTGAAAACCACTATCCTAGACTAGATTCTCAAATTGAATCTGTTTAAGAATGACATGCAGTGCTTACTAAAATACAGATTTCTGCCCCCCAATCCCTGCTAGGAACTGAGGTTAAGTAGACCTGAGATGGTATCCAGATATCTTAATTTTTAACAAGCTCATAACATACATTGCCACATATAACTACACAATATACCCACAGACATGAAAATAGGAATGATCTCCCTTTTATGAAAGCAAATTGACTCCAAGAGAAGGAGATGAAGAAGTCTAGAGTCCATTATGGTGAGGGGGAGGGTAAGATGATTCCCCAAATCAAGAAATAAGGATTAGGTGAGAATGTGTAACTGTGGTCTACCAAGGGTAATCTTCCTAACTATGTATTTATTTTTAATGCACACACACAAGTGGAGGCCATTCCTTATGTCTTAATAGGAAGCAGTCACCCTCAAAAGGAACTAAACCGTCTCTCGGGAATTGTGGCCAGTCATGAGATATGCGTGTGGAGACTGAAGGGCTGCGTGCCTCTCACTCCTGCTGGAACCTGGATTCACTCATCCATGTATTCAGCATGTGGAGAGAAACCATTCTATACCCAGTCCTCAAGTAGACATGGGTGATACAAAGATTAATTTAAAGACGTAGATCCCTGCTCTGAAGAGGGTCATCTAAGTCATCATAAATCCCTGATCAGAAAGAAAACAGAGACACCCCTGGAAGAAGGCAGGGATGGCCAATAAGTCCAGAATATGTGAGACTTAGAGTCTAATGAAATTCTTTTTCATATTTCGCTCTTTGCAACAGTAAGCGAATGAGCTAAAGTAAGCAGGTCATGACACCCCCAAAAAGCTTCTCAGAGTTTTCTTCTCTTGAGGAGATTGATTTTAAATGTGATGTTCAGCAGTTACCTCCAGAGATGAAAATGGAAGGTATCAGCCCCAAGAAAGCCAGGACCAAGCACTGGCCTGGCCCTGCTCATGTAGACACTGGACATTCCCTGTTCTCCATCTGGTCCAGCTCTTTGGATGCTCACCAAAAAGTCAGCTCCCTCTCCCTCTCCAAATTTAGTTCACTCAGGCTGGTTGCACCTGAAATAATAAACTCTGAGGTTACATGTCCCAAACCACCTGTCTTCTCTGTTTCCCTCCCACCTTGTGGCAGCCCACACTCAGTATGAGTTCTTTAAAGAGGCATTTGTAAACTGGGAGCAGTAGGTAAATCACATGCCGGCCATGGGGAAGTGATCTATCCCCCTCTGAGTTTCATTTTCCTCCTCTGTGGAGTAGGACTGATATGCTTGTCAAGAGCATTAAATTCTCCCCACTCATCCCCAGTGGAGTAACTCCTCCTTTTATTAAGATTTTGGCTTAAATATACTCCCTTCAGAGGCATTTCTTGACCACCCAATCACTTTCTGTCATGTTGCCCTATTTTAATTCTCTGCACAGCACTTACTATATTTGTTTGTTCATAAACTCATTGATTGTCTTACACTGGAAGCCTTCAGAAAGCAGGGACTCTGTGTATCTTGTTCACAGCTCAGTCTTTAGCATGGAGAATAATGCCTGGCACATAGTAGGCGCTCAGTAAATTTTTATTGACTCATATGTGCAAAAGACCCAGTACAGTGTCAGGTACTCAACAGGTGCTCAATAAATGATAATCATAATTATTATTTATAATTATTTTTTTGAGATGACACAGGATTTTGATTCAGAGAATCTTACTGTATTTATGAAGGAGGTGATAGAGGCTTCATGTGAGAGGTACCATGACTAGGGATGCTGGTTATTGATTGGGGGTCAGGGAGGTGCAAGGGCAAAATATTTTTGTTCTTACTTCTAATATTTCTAGTATCAAATTTAATACAACTTATGCTGTTTTCTCTAATGCTACTAAAACATGACTGCTTATAATTTTTAAGTGAATTCCATCATCAACACAAGTGGTATGCCCAGAGACACTATGCCCTCTTGATTTATTTCTCTTCATCTAACTTTTCTCCTGCTTTACTGAACTGAGGTTACTGAAAGTGACCTCGTGTTTGGCTCGTGTTACTTACTTCAAACAACCCAAAACTAACATTGGTTTTGCTTTCATCTCACCTTGAGACAAAGAATAGAGCCATAAATCTGAGCATAAACTGGTAAGAATTTTTTTCCTGAAAATGATTTCAAAATCATATCATAACCACAGAGTCTTACAAACAGCATGGTAGATTTGGGCAGAAGTAGTTATGTGTGAAGGATTACAAAAAAACTGCTTTATATTGAAGGGGTTAAAGTAGACAGTTGTAGAGGCTTTTGTGGAAGGCGGTGGGAGTGGTCCAACAGAGTGGTAACCCGCAGGATCTGACATGGAATGCCATCGATGAAAGTCCAACATGTCTGACTATTTCCTTGGGATAAGAAAGTTGGAACTGAGATAACAATGTGCCAAAAGCCAGAAAAATTGAGCATCCTTTCTTTATCACAAATGAGTAAATACATCTGACCATTATCACGGCCTCTGTAGAACATGTGGTCTGCGTCTCGGTTTCACAGCTATTGCACTGTATGTCTAAAGAGGATGCTTGAGGGAACTGCATTCTCAGGGTAACCAGTTGTTTCTAAAACTGACAATTAATTACAGTCAGAGTCAGAAACTTTTAGTGACTAGAAATGTGGTCTTCTTCACATTCTCTGTTGTTCAGCTCACCCTATGCCACGTTCCGATCTTTTTCAGGAAGAACATTTGCACCAAGCAAAAGAAACCACATCAATGATGATAATAGTCACAGCTATTATTTATTGAGTGCCTATTGTGTACAAGGTCCTGTCTACAAACATTACAGATGTGATCTCACAGTCAAGTCTTCTTCCTCATTTTCTCTAATAGAAGTATCAGAAGTTGAATTAATAAAGGTCCTCTGCCTAGATGTGTACTTTGTGTAAAGAAGAACCACCTCACATTCATATTAAGAAAACGTAGTCCAAAACATTCTCCAAGACATGCTAGGGACGGGAAAGACACAGATTCAAAGAAGATTACAATAGGCAAAAGGTTTATGTTCAGAAACATTCGTGTCACATTATTTGTATGAGCAAAAATCCTAAGTGGCTATCAAATAAGAGATGATTTGGTGCATTATGTCACATTTATGTCTACAATACTATGCACTTATTAAAAATTACGTGGATCATATTAATAGACAGGAAAACATGTTGAGTGAAACACAAATAGACAAACACACATGCACACACCCATCCCTGTTTATGGACATTTGTACACATACAGGTAAGGTCAGAGAAACCTTGGGGGATGTCACTAAATCATTAACCCTACTCATCTCACATTGGGAGAGGAAGAATGCCAGGTGATTTTGCCTTTCTCTTTGTATTTTCCTACATTTTTAAAAGTTCTTATAATAAGCCTATGAATGTGTATGACTTTTGAAAAATAGACTTTTTAAAGAGCAGTTTTAGGTTCACAGCAAGATTAAGCAGAGGGTAGAGAGAGTTCTCATATACCCTCTCCTCTACCCAACTCCCTCACACACAGCCTCCGCCACCATCAATATTCCCATCGGAGTGGTACATCTGTTCCAGTCAGTGAACCTACACTGACACATTGTTATCACTAAAAGTCCATAGTTTACATCAGAGTCCACTCTTGGTGTTGTGCAGTCTAGCAGCATGTATAATTGTTTTAAAGATATATTTTTAAAGTTTTAAAGAATGGATTAATAAAATGGTCTCAGTTATTAATGGGAAGTGGATGTTTAGGATATCACCTTCACCTACCCCAATCTCCCTAGGACCCCTAAATGAGAATGACTCCCTAGAAGGGAGAGTACAGGTTTAACTTGCTGTAGCAATATTTTATTTCTGTGTCTTCTTCCTGCCTTTGGGTGCCTTGGGAAGCTGAAATAAGCAGCTACTCCCCACCTCTGTCTTACTCACGGATCAAAAGAAGCTGAACTTGAAGTTGTGGTTCTAAGGGCTGAGGAGATAAGAAATAGCCCATCATGGTGCAGAAAGAGATGTCCTGTGGGAAATCTCTAGGATAAAACTTGATAGTGAGGGACAAGCTTCTCTCTATGTGCCGTGCTGTTTGTGTTTGTATTTCAATAATTCTTCATCAGCCTTCTTTGTCCTCAGTAGTGGAGAAATGAGGAGGAGATTTCAACCTGGAAGCCCTAAATTCGAGATTCCAGAGAGCAAATACAGGCCATATTGTCCTGATAGTCCCAAGTTCTCACATAAAGCCTGGCCTTTAGTCAACACTCAATAAATGGGTGAATGGATGAGAAAATAGGCAATAGGGGTAACAGGAGGGGCTTTATAGAACAGCTATCAACAAGCTTTAGGTAAGAGCCAATGAATAAACTTTCCTTGTCTTAAAAAATGTGTGTGTGCGTGTGTGCGCGTGTGTGTGTGTGTTTAGAGATCTTACTCTTTAGCCCAGGCAGGAGTGGAGTACAGAGGCATGATCGTGGCTCACTGCAGCCTTGAATTCCTGGGTTCAAGCGATCCTCCTGCCTCAGCCTCCCAAGCAGCTGGGACTACTGGTGTACTCCATGTCTGGATGATGATGATGATTATTATTATTATTATTTGTAGCAACAGGTTCTCCCTATGTAGCCTAGGCTCTCAAACTCCTCAGCTGAAGCAATCCTCCCACCTAAGCTTCCTGAGTAGCTAGGACTACAGGCATGTGCCACCACATCTGGCTAATCTTTCAGTTTTTTGTAGAGACCAGGATCTCACTATGTTGCCCAGGCTAGTCTCCAGTTCCTAGGATGAAACAGTCTTCCTGCCTCAGCCTCGCTAAGTGTGTTTGTGTTCTTAAGGGTAACTTTGACCACACCTCACCTCTCATTCAGACCTAGCTTATTCCTTTATAGTGCTTCGCCAGTGAAAATCAAATTTAATTTACTTTTTCTCCCATATTCTACCATCACCTTCCAAATGCCCACCATCTTCATTTTCATTTGAAATGACAACAAAAGTAATTGGTCATTGCACACTTGTTAAAATTACGTAAACCAACTTTCATTAGTAATAGGGTTCTGTACCTATGGATCGACAAGAAATGTAGAGAAATCAATCATTTCTGTAGGTAATGATCACAGAGAACTCTGAAGTCCTTATTTCCATGCTCTTATCAGAAAGAATAGCAGAGTGGAAAGAGTATAGGTTTGGACCCTGTCTCTCTGTCTTAACTGCTGGGTGTCCTTAGGTTAATTACCGGAACTCTCTGAGCATCAGTTTACTCATTTGTAAGAGCATAAAAATAACTCTATTGGATTGTAAGGATTTTGGTAAATGTGTATCTAGAAACTGCTGTTTAAATGATTTTCTTTCTACCAGAGCTTCATCACCAGAGCAGTGAAAGGATCCCATTTTTCAGTTTCTGCACTGCAGTAGCAGAAGAGAGAATCGTCAAATGCTTTGCCCCTTCTTTCAAAATATTTATTTTACATTTAAAAAAAATCAGGGCTGGGTTTTAAGAAAGGCCTAGGAGGTCTGAATGCTTGGATCTGTTGAATTCAGTGAGAGACACCTGGCTCCACATTTTTACACAGGGAGGTAACTCTTCAAACAAAAAGGCATACCACCTGCTGGCTGCTTTATTGAGAAACTGAGAATTATGTAACTCGGAATCACAAACAATCTGCATGCAAAATGAGGAGGCATACAAGGGACAAGTTTAATCAAGTTTATGGGCATTTTGAGACCCGTAACCGCAAAGCAAGCACAGGTGAAGAAATCTTCAGTTATAAGGCTGCCGTATGCCAAGTCAAGCCTCAGTACAAACATGAATTGATCTGATTATTTATCCAGCTCCGTTGTGATACAGCAAAAGGGCAGTGCTCTGGGAAGCCTAGAGTAAAAATACCTTGACCGTTCAGTATTTTACTTATGGAAAATTATATCAGATCATTAACTCAGTGGCCATATTGCAGAAGGAGAGAACAATAACGTATTGGGGTTGATGATGTAATGACATGAACTGTGGGTTGCTTTTCGTTGGTTGGGAAAACAGGTGTATAAACATCAATGTACCAAACTAAATGTGAGGACTGCTTTATTTTATTTTATTTTATTTATTTTTGAGACAAAGTCTTGCTGTGTTGCCCAGGCTGGAGTGCAGTGGCACAATCTTGGCTCCCTGCAACCTCCACTTCCCGGGTTCAAGCAATTCTCCTGCCTCAGCTTCCCGAGTAGCTGGGATTACAGGCATGCACCACCATGCCTGGCTAATTTTTTGTATTTAGCAGAGATGGGGTTTCACCATGTTGGTCAGGCTAGTCTCAAACTCCTGACCTCAGGTGATCCACCCGCCTCGGCCTTCCAAAGTGCCACGGTTACAGGCGTGAGCCACCGCACCTAGCCTTGTTTTCTTTTAAAGAATCTCATTTGGTATAAGAGCACCTTTCCTTTGAACCAAAGATCAGTAAACTTCTGTAGAAGTCCAGATAGTAAATGTTTTTGGCTGTGCAGGTCATACGATCTCTGTCACAACTACTCAACTCTGCTGTGGCAGCACGAAAGCAGCCATAGACAATTTACAAACAAATGAGCGTGACTGCCTTCCGATAAAACTTTATTTACAAAAACAGGTTGTGGGCCAGTCTTGGTCCGTGGGCCATAGTTTGTTGACCCCTGCTTTAGACCAATGTACTCTGTATCTTCGTCACCCCAGAGTCTAGACTATTTATACTGCCAGCTGCCATCATATGAACTTAAGTTTGTCTTTGTAGTAGAATGAATTTGTGTTATGTGTTTTAAAACTGTGATTTAGTCCAGGAAATATTCCTACCATGAAAACATCACAGTAAGATTATATCTTCCCTTCTAACCTTACCATTTTTCCCTTAGGTGATTTTCAGGATGTTGCTGTACACTGCCTAGTTCAACTTGTATCTCTAGTTTTAATTCCATCTTTCAACAGATTCTCCAAGCACTAATAAACCTTCATCCTTCACACAGTAGGGAAATCCCTGTTTCTATTTTTTTCTTTCTTTTTTCCAAAAGCACTGGATAAGCAAAGACAAATGTGTCTAAGGCTCTGTATTATTAATGTATACTACAGACTGCCTTGCCACTCATAGGTGTTCAATAAATATTTTTTAAATGGAAAAGTTGAGCAAGGGAAAAAGGGAAGAAAGAAAGGAATGGATGGAAGAAGGGAGGGAAATGATGTTCAAACATCGAATCAGTGAGTCGATGTGTCTGCCGCATCAATGGATCTGGTACTTTTGGAAGCAGATCTATAGTCATGGGCTTTCTAAGCACACATTTTGTTTAAAAGACGCATCAATGAGGAAAGAGTAGTCCTTCATTCATTTATTCAACAAGTATTGATTAAGGATCATCTGTGTGCCATGCTTTAGGGTTATAGTGGTGGACAAAATCCCTGGCTTGCAGAGCTCACAGTCTATTGGCAGGGACAGACTGTCAATAAAAAAGTCAATATGTATTAAGATGCCAAGGGATTGGCTGCTAGACCCACTGCAACAGTCAGCACTTGCCGTTGATGTCTCAGCAAATACGTGTTAAAGGAATGATCAGTCTGTGAGTCTGTCCCGCCCTGCCTCAGTTTCCCACCTGCAGAACAGATCTGCACAATGGTTTCTGGGTAAGTTAAGACCAGAGGAAATATGAGAACCAGGATATATTTTGGGTACTATGAATAGCTCTCTTGCTCCAGCATCAGGCTGGGGGATAGGAGGTGCTTCTTTTAAACAATTTGAAGTTTCCCAGGCGGGTAGCTGGCAGGGAATGCACTGTAAAACGTTGGTGGCAGCTTCAGTAACTAGAACCAGTAGGCTGTCCTTGACAACTTGATGCTCATGCCATCTCGGGGCCATATCAATAACAGCACCACAAACATGGCTGGTACCCATGGCAATGACAGTCTTGGGAACATCTGTTTTTTCTCTCTCCAAGCCCCATGCTACACTCCCAAGGCCTAGGCTCCTGAGGGGATACACAGAAAAAGGAATTCGCAGCCAACACAGAGAGAAACAATGAGGATGCTAGCTGCTGCAGCAGCGAGACGAGCCACTGCTTGTCTAGACAAAGTTCTTCTCCTCTGCAGAGTTTCCAAGTAAAGCTAACCCAGTGTCAGGAGGCAGGCAGAGGAGACCTAGAAGCAGACCTCATCCTGACCTCCGTGGTGGCAAAGGGACAGCATGCATGTCACACTCCAGGAAAGCCAAACTAGTTCCAGGAGCAGAGAGGTGTTTCGGCGATGTATCTGAAGCATCAGGTATTTGTGATCTGTCTAGTATATGGCCACAAAAGGCAGCTGTGAAAGGGGAGAAGCCAACACAGCCATGTCCTGAGAAGAAAACACAGTTTAGGGGAGATAACACAGGTCATGTCGTTTTCTGCTAATAATCATATATTGCCCCTATATAGAGCTCTGGGCATTCCCACATACCCTCATTTGTTTTGTTTTAATAATTATTTGTTGAGCGCTGTCTGTCTGTGTGTCAAGTGATATGCTAAGCTGTTCATACCTGTATTTAATCCACTTGACTAACTTGTAAAAGGTACTTATCATTAAACCCACTCTTCAGATAAGAAAATTGAGGCTGGTAGAAGTTAAAGTTGCCATGGGTCACAGAGATAGAAGGGAATGGAGCTGGATTCAAACCAATTCATCTGATTTCCTCATATGATACGAACTTTATTCATTATTTCATTTATTCCTCACCACAAGGTATAAGATAAACAGATGGGGAATTGTTTCCCTGATTTTATAGCCTAGGACTGGGCTGTCTAATACGCGTGCCACTAGTCACATGAGTCTATTCAAACTTAAACTGATTAAATTAAAATAAAAATTGAAAATAGGTTCCTTAGTAGTAGTTAATTCAAGCACTCCATGGTCACCCGTGACTAGAGGCTACCATATTAGACAATACAAATAATAAATGTTTCCATCACTGCAGAAGTTCTAGTGACTAACACTGGCGCAAGTTTCTATCTAATAGTTTTTGAGGGTTCTCTACCGGGCACTGTGCTGGAAGGTACAGTGATGAGAAGGGCATCATCATTTCCTTAAGAAGGTTACAAATCTTGGCAGTCATAATTGATTAAGTAACTTGCTGCAGGCATGGGCAGGGACCACATGCCTATTCACCCCCATCTCCTCCATGACATTGACATTCTGGTCTCTTAAGCAGAGAATGGGAAAATAGAACGAAGTATCCCAGTACTGGATCTTTCTAGACATGCTCTTCTGGTAAACTGGGTTGTTCTCTGAGAAAATGTGTGTGGGAGATAGAAGTAAAAGGAAAGAGAAAAGAGTTTGTCTAGAGAGAATTACATGAAGGTGGTCAAATAGGGATTGCATGTGCCAGCTGTTGATAAAGAGCATTCTTATGTATCCAGTGAGCTCACGAAGACATAAACCCAGCTCTTTTTGTCGGTCCAGTCTCTGATCTGGGCAAATAATCTTGAAAGATAACCCATAAGCATGCAGCCTTTCCCCAAAACAAACACTTATGAAGCTAAGTACAGCTCTACAGTAAGGGCAGTAGATTTAACAACATAAATCCTTAGTTAAAAATCCAGCTACATCTTTTCCTAGCTGTGCAACTTTAGGCAAGTTACTAAATGTCTCTATGTTTCAGCGTCACCGTCCATAAAGTGTAAATGATGACAGTACATGTGTTTTTTGTTTCTTGTGAGAATCAAATATGGGATTTATGTGAATTGTGCAGTACCCACGCATGCCAGGAATATAAATGGTAGCTTTGGATAGCTAAAAATGATTTTACCCATGTGTATGAACAGGTATGGCTTTTCTAGACCAGTAAGTGTTAAATTGGTTTTATGTTTCTATCTGATAGAGATCACTGTGGCACCAAGTTTGATTCAAATACAGTGAATTGCATGTACTTGATTGTATTCAGATAGTTTGTTTATGTAGTTGGATAATACAACTTTAAACAAAGAGAGGGTAAAATACAATTTTAAACAAAGAAAATCCAACCGAATAGGCCACTCTCCTGACTCCCTGTGTCATTCCTTAATTTAATGCCCCCCAAGAATTAATGTCGATCACGTTAGCAGACTAGCATGCGACAGTCACCTTGGAGCCCACTCAGACCAATCCAGTGACCATGTGTGGGCTGGCGTCTCTTCCTCCCCAACCAAAGGAACCCCTGGGCTGTGCCGGCCTTCCCCAGAGCTCCCGGAGGGCCCTCTCGCCTCACTTCCAGGTTTTGGAGCAAGAACTTGCAAGAAGCCCGCACCCAGCTTCCTTCTGACCTTCAGTTCACTTTGTTGCCCTTGGAGAAGGCTGTTTTTCTTCAAGTAAAAATAACCAAAATGCTTTAAAAAAAGAGCATTTTGATAAAGAGCATTCTTACGTATCCGGTGAGCTATAACATAGCAAACTATGGTAAATCGACGTAGTTTAGAGGGGCTCAGCCATGAAAGAAAATGTATGTACTCAGCAAAGTTATATGGAGCTCTATTAAGCACTCTTTCATTTTGTTTTGGTCTTTTGGGTTTTTTTTTCTTCTTTGGAGACAAGGTTTTGCTACGTTGCATAGGCTGGACTCAAACAATTCTCCCATCTCATCCTCCTGAGTAACTGGAACTACAGACATGTGCCACTGTACCCAAACTGAGCACCCTTTTACATGTCAGGCAAAGATGAATAAGGTGTAGCCCCAACCTAGAAGAGTTTGAAAACTAGTAAGAAGGAAGTGGCAAGGACACGCATAGACAATACACATGCTACAGGAGAGGTATAAAAGTTCTGTAGAGCTCAAAGGAAAGTTCAGTCTCATTTAGTTGCTGAGATACGAAAAGTTTGCATTAAAGAGGTAAATTTCAAATTGGGCTGTGACAGAGAACTAAAAGTTTGGCCAAACGGAAAGAGAGCCTTGCAAGAGGCAAAATATAAGCGAAGGTGTGGTCAACTGTTGAGATTTGCATAAGGTGCAGGTGCAGGGAAGAAGGAATTAGGCTGAGCTGAGAGATTGGGGAAAGAATGGGGAGGTTTGAACACAAACTGGAGGGGATTGAACTTGATTCGATAAGGCAGTGGTAGACGGTACTTTAGGAAGATTAGGTTTTCTCAGTGTGAAGCAAGGAGAAACTAAGGGCAAAAAGATTCATTAAAGAAGCATTTGCAGTGTTACAGCTAAGACGCAATGAGATATAATGATGAATACAGTTGGCGTGGTGGGAAAGGAGAGAGACAGAAGTGGAAAACGTCGGAAAATATCGACACATCTTGACATCAGTTCTGTAACAGGCATTGGTGGCCCTGCAGTTTTGAGTCTGGGTTGGTGGGAAAACTGTGGTGCCATTAACAAGATGGGGAAGTCAGGAAGAGGAGTCCATCTGAGGGGAGACCTGAGTTCAGATTAAGGCACGGGCCTGGTTCAGTTGCTGATGTAACTCTCCATGTAGCTACCCACGCCTGATGTCCTCACATGTATCCCACTTTCTGCTATTCCTTGAGTTACCATATTATTCTCTATTCCTGCATAACAAATTGCCCCAGCATAAACCAATGGCTGCTTATAGTCTCACAAATGTTCTGAGGATCAGGAATCTGATCCTAGCAGAGTTGTTCTGGCTTAGAGCCTTCCATGAGGTTATAGTTAGACTGTCACCTGGGGGTACAGTCATCTCAAGGCTCAACTAGAACTGGAGAATCCACCTCCCAGCCCACTCATATTGTGGGCAGGCCTCAGTTCCTGGCTGGCTGTTGGCTGGAGGCTGCTCTGTGGGCCTCTCCCTAAGGCTGCTCACAGTATGGCACCTGGTCTCACCCAGAGCAAGTGATTTTAAAAAAGAGCTCAAGATGGAAAACATAGTATTTTGTAACCTAATCTTAGAAGGGACCTGTCACCATTTCTTCCATATGCTATTGGTCACGCTGACAAGACCTGGTACCGTACGAGAGAAAATGACACAGGAACATGTGTATTAGTCAGGGCTCTCTAGTGGGACAGAACTAATAGGATAGATGTATTTATGAAGGGGAGTTTATTAGGAGAATTGACTGGCACAATCACAAGGTGAAGTCCCGCAGTAGACCATCTGCAAGCTGAGGAGCAAGGAAGCCAGTCAGAGTTCCAAAACCTTAAAAGTAGGGAAGCCGACTTTTCAGGGTGTGGCTGAAGGCCCAAGAGCCCCTGGCAAACCACTGCTGGAAGTCCAAGAGTCCAAAAACTGGAGAACCCGGAGTGTGATGTTTGAGGGTGGTAGGCATCCGGCACGGGAGAAAGGTGAAGGCTGGAAGACTCAGCAAGTCTGGTCCTTCCGGCTTCTTCTGCCTGCTTTCTTCTAGCCGTGCTGGCAACTGATTAGATGGTACTCCCTCCCCTCCCAGATTGAGGGTGGATCTGCCTCTCCTAGTCCACCAACTCAAATGTTAATCTCCTTTGGCAACACCTTCACAGACACACCCAGGAAAAGTACTTTTCGTCCATCAATCTAATCAAGTTGACACAGTATTAACCATCACAGGATGAATGTAAGGAGGCAGGCATCATTGGGGGCCATCTGGAAAGCTGCTTTCACAGCTACTAAGTCCTACCAATCAGCCTTTATATTCCTCAAATCTTGTCCTGTTCCCCATCTCCCCTCCACTCCTCTAGTACAATGTACTTAGCTCCCAGTCCGTTGCAATTTCAGTCTAACCAATCATGCCATTTTAGCTTCTCTGCTGACAAGCTCATCCTTCTTATCACTGCAAGACTGAGCTCTAAAAACTGGAGATCTGCCTATCCCCAAACACACCTCCTGCGGCCCAGCTTGAAGTCCATCGCCCAGTTGATAATTAAAGAAGGTAATTAATGACAGACCAGAAGATAAGTCAAGCTCCTTAACATCATGGTACAGATGAGAAAACTAAGATACATAGAGTTAAGAATGTTAAAGGTGTTTGTAATTATAATTATTCCTTGTTCAGGGCTAAGTTCAGATACTAAACCTCATCCTTCTAAACTTCCAAGACTAGATGCCCTCCTGTGTAACTCTAATTTGGCATTACCATATTGTTTTGCAGTGGCCTGTGTTTGTGTCTGTCTTTTAAATGATAGGCTCTTTGAGGTCAGGGCCCACATCTCAGCATCTGTATCACTTCAATACCCAGTAGAGCCTCAGTCAGTGCATGCTAGCTGAGCTTCACTGAAATTGTGAAGGGCCTGCTGAAGATCCAGGTGAAGCTATAGGCAATTGCCAAATAAAGAAAGAAAAGGAAGGAGAGCAGCTGAACACAGAAAAAGAAAGAAGTATTGGAAATGACTGCTATATATTAAGATGAAATTTAACTTTTTCCTTAATGAGATTAAAACAGTGACTCTAAAACAGTAAGACTAAAACAACTCATCTGACAAACTTACCTGAAATAGCTAGGAGGAGTCCCACCTAGGAGATGGAATTGAATTGACATTCACTCTAAGTGTGATTCCTTCGCTGCTGTTTTCTCCAGGCAAACACAGTCAGAGATCTGTGGGCTCAGGCACAGTGACCAGAGTGATCACATCTACAGACTCATTCCCCAGAGAGTCTTATTCCATTCCTCTTCGGGAGCCATGACTGTCTCGTTGCTGCAGGCAGACAGGCTGATCTGTGGGACCAGGAAAATGGTCACATTTAAACACAAAATTGACTCACAGAGAAATTCTATGAGAGTAATAAGATTTTCTTTTGTTTTTTTTTTTTTTGTTGTTGTTGTTGTTGTTGGTTGGTTGGTTGGTTTTTTGCAGAGTTGTCTTTATGAGGAAAAATATCAAAATAGAGAGGTTTTTGAATATTGTGAGGCTTACAAAGATGACCATGAGTTCTTCACAAATTGTGGCTTATGACCTAAAAGGTCTATTCAAGCCATTCTCAGAAATAATATGGAAATTAGGGTAATTTAGCTTTAGTGATCTAATCTCTTACCAGGTTTGTATCTCAGACACACCTTGTATTTTGTTATATGTTACACCTGTGTTAAAAAAAAAAAAATTCAATCCCCTAAATTAGTTCTTCCAGGTGTTTCTAAAAAATAGTTTCCATATGACAGCAGCTCTTGTCAATATCCTGCTGAAAAATGAAACATTAAAAAAAGAAATTTAATACAGCTCTGCCTTTGTCTAGGGACTCCTTCGGTTTCCTGTCTCCAGTGATATCATTTTAAACATTTGCTTTCTTCAAATGGCTTACGTGTGCTCTATAACTCTATTTGTGATGCCTCTCGGCCTGTTGCTGTGGAAATACTAAATCATTCCACATGCGTATGTGTTTGCCTCTCCCTGTACATTCTGGAATTTACTTGAGACCTGTGATTGCGTCTCCTTTGTCTAGTCTTCATTCTCTCTTTCTCACTGTCTTCCCTAGGACTGCCTCAAGACAGTGTTCAACGAATGAGTACTCAATCACTCTTGACTGATTGACTGGTTTTCTAATTTTTTTTAAAAATTACTGGGATGTATTGACTAATATGCACTATGCATAGAATGAAGTGCTTTACATGTGCTCCTTCTGGAGTCTTCACAACAGCCCTGTGAGTACTATCTCTGCTTTCCAGTCATGGAAACTGAGGCTTAGGGAGAAAAGCCACCTTTCCCAAGGTCACAGCCGATGAGTGTGTGGCAGAGTTGGGAGTCTGAGCTGGGCTGTCTGACACTAGGCTCATGTACACTGCCTGTAGTAGCACTCCTTTCGACTCACGGCTTCTCTGCAGTCACCACTTTGCAGATTGAGAAAGGAAAGTGTGTCCTTTTGGCTAGTGAACCTGACGTCTCTGACAAAGGACGCTAGATGCAATGATCATTGTAAAGTCTACTGAATTCCTCCCTGATCTTCATTTCTAGAAGGTTCATGTTTCCATCCTGATATGCTTTGATTGTGTCTCTACCAGATTCTCATCTTGTATTTCCCATGATCTCTCATGTTATAGGAGGGACCCAGTGGGAGGTAATTGAATCATGGGAACAGTTACGCCCATGCTGCTGTTCTTGAAATAGTGAGTAAGTTCTCATGAGATTGATGGTTTTATAAGGGCCTTTTCCCACTTTGGCTGGGCACTTCTCTTGCCTGCTGCCCTGTAAGACATGCCTTTGCTCCTCCTTCGCCCTCTGCCATGATTGTACGGCCTCCCCAGCCATGTGGAACTGCAAGTCCATTAAACCTCTTTTTTGTTTGTTTGTTTTTAATAAATTACCTAGTCTCTGGTATTCTTCACAGCAATATAAAAATGGACTAATATACATCTCCCTTAAAACAGCACAGATGCCTCCTCATTGTATCCAGGCTGGGTGCTGTATGCAGAAATGCATTAACTATTGCAGCATCCTCTACCTGCTTGCTGCTCAAAGCAGTCCTTGGACTGAGAATGTTAACATCACCTGAGATTTTAGAAATGTAGACTCCCAGGTCCTGCCTCAGACTTATTAAATCCAAATCTACATTTTAACAGTATCCTTAGGTTCGTGTGCATGTTAAAGTTTGAGAAGCATTCCCTACTTGTCAGTTGTCACATAAAGTGAAACTTCTGTCTTCCACCACTACTGGCAAAGACTTAAGAAGGGTCAGCAGATCCTGATTCAAGGGACTCTAAGCAACATGATTACATCAGTCCAAGGGACAGCACTGATTTCTGTCATGGACACATAACCACTGCCACCAGATGTGCCAGTCTTCTGTCTCAACAGCAGTTTTTCAAGTTAGTCAAAAATTCTCTGCATATGGAGCCATGTGTTCGAGTTAAAATATAAAACCTTGTCTATGAATAGTTTTTTAGTTCATTGTGCTTCTGAGAGCATCTCCCTAATGTCCATCTTTAAAATATCCAAGGTTCAGATGCTCAATTCATATGACATTTTAATCTAGTCTAATGCCAAAACA
The DNA here is from genome assembly GCF_048565385.1 of Saimiri boliviensis. NCBI lineage: Eukaryota > Metazoa > Chordata > Mammalia > Primates > Cebidae > Saimiri > Saimiri boliviensis. The sequence goes on along the minus strand of NC_133456.1, from coordinate 56,899,023 downwards.
TAATAACTTTGTTAAAGGAGAGGTGAGTTTAGGATTACAGCCCCTTTTAAGATCTGTACTAAGAAATGTTTATACCACCAGTCTCCAGTGCGTGCCAAATCATGTTGTTTCTGTGGACAGTGCAGTAGAATGGCCTCATTATTTCTATCTGGCCTCTTCAGAGCCATAAAGCCCAACTGTGCTTTGTACTTATAGTGGTCTGAATGCAATGTTATTTTGCAAAATAGAACTAATGATTATTCTGCAAAGGCTGAACATGTTTGCATCACAATTTAGGCCCTGCTTCTTTTCAGTAAATACATTTCAATTTATTGTATTTCCCATGCTTGTATTCAAGTACTTACCAAGCAGTGTGGCAGGCACAAAAAAAGTCAGACATGAAAAATTGCTCTTAAGGAGAATATATTCTGGCTGGGAGAACAAGATTGTGCATCCACCACTGTGTGTTTCTTCAGCTCAAACTAACTAGATTCAAAGATACACTTAAGCCAGTGTGGTGGCTCACAACTGTAATCCCAGCACTTTGGGAGGCTGAGGTGGGAGGATCACTTGAGGCCAGCAGTTTGAGATCAGCATGGCCAATATGACAAAACTCCATCTCTACTAAAAATACAAAACTTAGCTGGGCATGGTGGTGCATGCCTGTAATGCTAGCTACTTGGGTGGCTGAGGCAGAATAATTGCTTAAACCCAGGAGGTGGAGATTGTAGTGAGCTGAGATGGTGACACTGCACTCCAGCCTGGGCAGCAGAGTTAGACTCTGTATTAAAAAAAAAGATACATTTAATCAACATATCTTTCTAGAGCTTAAATAATATATATAAATATATGTTATATATATTATACATCAATATCTATGTTAATAATAGATTAATATTAATATATTATTCTATATAATTTACATTAATATAGTAGTAAGGTAATTGTGTTATTAATATATTAAGAATATGTAAGATATAAATATATACTTGCATGATCTAATTGTATATATAAGTTACACAATAATTTGTAATTCACATTTTTAGGCCTCTCCATACATCATGGCTGAGTGTTTTGCATGTGATATAACAACTTTATGGGGTTATTTTGGTGTCCATTTTTTTCTTTTTTCTGAGACAGAGTCTCGCCCTGTCTCCCATGCTGAAGTGCAATGGCGTGATCTTGGCTCACTGCAACCCCGCCTCCTGGGTTCAAATGATTCTCTGCCTCAGCCTCCCAAGTAGCTGGGATTACAGGCACCCACCACCACGCCCAGCTAATTTTTGTATTTTTAGTAGAGACAGGGTTTCATCATGTTGGCCAGGCTGGTCTCAAACACCTGACCTTGTGATATGCCCGCTTTGCTTCCCAAAGTGCTGGGATTATAGGGCGTGAGCCACTGTGCCCAGCCAGTCTCCATTTTATTAATAAGAAAACAGACTTAGTTTAGGAACTTAAGCAAAGTCATGCAGTAAGTGGCATTGCCTGGATGTGAATTAAAAATTGAATGCAAAACTCATATTCTTACTATTATGCCATTCTACCAGATATTCCACATACGCTATAGCATTTTGAATATTGTTTACTCAGGCACAACACAGCACTAGGATGTTAAGACTGGGAAAATATTCCCTTTAAGCAATTTCTAATCTTTATGAGAAGAGAATGGCTGATGTATAGAGCTGAAACTATTGAGCAACATTGTGTGGTAACATCCTCTTTCTCAAGTCCTGAGAGTACATTAAGAAAACTTGGAGGCAAGGTTAGTTTGGATAAGACTTCTTAGAATTAATAATTTGGAGAAGATTCACAGATCTGTGATTCTAGGCCAAAGTTCCATTTAATTACTTACATGCTGGTGTGGTTGTATATTGTTCAAACATGACTTCCCAACATGGCCAAGATTGCAAGACACCAGTTGAGAAAGATCTGGATCATTTTAGAAACAGCAACCACTGAGTTTTTGACCTGATTTCCTGGGTGTGTGTTTAAATACCTTTCACTCACTTATCTTTGGAGCTTATGGGAAGCAGTTTATGAAAAATGATTAAAAGAATGAAGAGTCATGTGCTCAAACCTGGGTTTGAGAGCTGGTCCTACCACAAATGGTCCTGAGACTTAGCTGTTCCCTTAATTTCTAGGGCAGTGCACTCAGTGCAGTCCTGGCCAGCAGCATGGACATTGCCTTGGAACCTTTCAAACATGCAGAATCTCAGCTCCTACCCCAGGGAGGCTGAATATGAATCCCTGGGGAAGGGGCCAGTGATCTGTATTTTCACAAGCTCCCCAGGCTCACAGAACTCTGTGCTAGGCCTCACCTTCCTCATATCTAAAAAGGAGGTCATATAGTCTAGTACCTTCTTCACAGGCGCATTGTAAAGATTCAGTGAGATAATGCACATAAAGTGCTTAGGGCAGTGTCTAAAACGAGAGTGATTAATAAATATTATCTTCCATGGCTTCTTTTCTTTTCTTTTGAGACAAGCTCTCTCTTTGTTACCCAGGCTGGAGTACAGGTGGCACAATCTCAGCTCACTGCAGCCTCCACCTCCTGGGCTCAAGTGATCCTCCCATCTTGGCCTCCCCAGTAGCTGGGACTACAAGATGTACACCATGATGCCTAGTTCATTTATGTTTATTTTTTGTAGAGATGGAAATCTCATTATGTTGCCCAGGCTGGGCTCAAACTCTGGCTCAAACGATCCATTAGCCTCGGCCTCCCAAAACACCAGGATTACATGCATGAGCCACCATGTCCAGGCATCTTCCATGGCTTTATCTTATTTTTTTATTTTTTATTACAAAGGGATAAGAAACCACAAGCCTAAGCAGCTAAGTCTGTCTGCCTTAGGTTCCAGTAGAAATCAATTCTTACAGCAAGTGATTAAGGCTCGCCTGAAGTCTGCCTTGTGTTACTAAGAAAACCTGAATTGTATAAACAAGTTTCTGTTGTGGTCTTTCTTGGGCTCCTGTTTGAAAACCAAGGAGGTCTGTGGCTGAATTTTTATGGTCAGTCCAGAGACTCCATGGAGCAGCTCTAATGGATGTGTGTGTCAGATTGCAAAAACACCCAGACTGGGACATTTAAAGTCCTATTTAGAAAACCGTCTCCAGGTTTCACATTTGAGAACATAAACACTTGCTAAGTGTAGTGCTTCTTCCAGGGAAACATGGCACTGGGTCAGCTCCCTGTGAGGTGCCCATTATATATCAGGGGCTGAGCAGAGTCCTTGTAAGGCCCAGCTTGACCCAGTGTGCTCAATTTCAAACCATCTGAACCCATTCTAGCATCTCTGTAGCTTTTGTGTAGCATTTACCTGTAAGAGTTTGAGCATCTATCTCGCTTACAACCTCCATGCTTTTCACTTGCTCTTTCCCCATTGGACAGAAGTCAGCAAACTTTTCTGTAAAGATCCAGACAGTAAATTTTTATGCTTTGGAGGCCATAGGACCTGTCAAAACTATTCAGCTCTGCAGTTGTAGATCAAAAGCAGCCATAGACAATATGCAGATGAATGCACATAGGGTGTGTCCAAATAAAACTTTATTTACAAAACACAGGTGGCAGGCCAGATTTGGCCCACTGAGCCCTGACTTAGAATCTTAAAACATCTAATAAGAAGGACCCAGATGACTATGCAGTAGAATAATTTGGTGTCCATGGGGAAAGTTCCAGCTTAGAAGTAGTTACTGGCCTGAACTTAGACATGCCTTGAGTCATGGAAAATAAACAATGCTAATTGTTTCTTAAGACCAGCTGGACCAAGATCTATTCTGAAGCTCTTTTGCTTCCACGTGGTAGGAAAACATCTTCTCTTGGCTTAAAAACTTTTAATGAAGATGTTGCCTCAAAGTCTGAAAACAACTAAAGTGAGTTCCAATCTGGAATAATGAAGACTTCCTCTAAATGATAAGGCAGAAAGAGAGATGCTGCTCAGATATCAATGAATATGATGAGGGCTCAGACCTATAAAGCACAGGAGAAGAGAGAGAGGCCAGTGTCTTCCTTTCCTGAAACAGCTCAGGATACATGAATCCTGGTGCTTAGAAATGATACCACTGGCTCCTCTCCGAAGAACTAACCCAGAGGTGGTGAATGCCATAGATTATTCTGTATACATGTCCTAGGAATTCTGAAGGATAAACATCTCTGTGTAAGACAGAAGCAGAAGAAACCAGTTGACAAACATTTGAACTTGGGCTATTCTTTGATTTGCAGGGATTTTTGCAGGGCCAGGTATAAACTGAGATTCAGCCTTGTAAGACTTACTCATTGAAAACTGGAATTTGCTTGGTTCCAAGAGAGCTATTTGTAGCAGATGTCATTGGTTACCCATCTAATAACCATTCCAATTCCCTTTGTTTTTCCTTGAAGGAGAACCCCTCCTTCAAGATTTTCTTCATTACACACAGATACCCCAATAAAATTGTAAGTCCTACACATAAAAGATAGTAACAAAATTGGGGTGACTGTGTGTAATGAAGAAAACACTGCTTGGTTTAATTCAATTACAATTATCTCATTATACATACCAGTGATTGATTTATAGATAAATATGTAACATAGAGCTGCCCAAAGGAAAATAAAGTCTTCTGGAGATTTCTGGAAAAGGCAAACTTTCCCTTCAAAAGAGGCATGGGGGGAAATGCGTCATCCTGTGGACGTTGTTGATGTAGAGGTTGCAACTGTGGTTACCACCTTGCAACCCTGGGAAGGCCCAGCTATAGATGACGAGGCAGAATTAACCCAGAGCTGCCTTACCTTGAGACTTTGTTATTGAAAGAGTAAAAATGTCCCTTATTGTGTCAACTAGCGGGTTTGTTAGTTTCTGTTTCTTGCAGGCAAATGAAGCCCAAATCTTACACATTCCTGTTTTGTCTCTACCAGGCCAGTTCAGCTATGAAGTTCTGCTTTTACTAGTTCTCAAGTGCTCTGCTTTCACCACCTGGCAGAGGCTCAGGAACTGTGCTTGTTTTGTTGTGTTTTGTCCATTGGTAGTAGCTCCTGCGGTTGAGGTCTCACCTGATAGGATCTCACCAGGGAGCCCCTGCACAGTGAAGACTTGCTACTCCCAGACTGAAGTGATTTCAGTTTGTTACTTTTGTTATTAGTAGGATCGGTGATAACAATACTGTTTCTTTTTCATTCATCCAGTGCAATTGTCCTTCTCTGACAAAGTTTGTAGGCTAGTGGATACAGTCAGGTAAACTACTAAATACAATGTAATGATGATTCACGGTGGGAACTGGGGCTGTGGCAGTCAGAGGGAGGTCCTGTTTTTGGCCTGCACAGCAGTCAGGCCTATCCCATTTCTTCCAAACTTGCAACACCTCCTTTGGAAACGCCAGACTCTCACTTTCTAGCCTCCACTGCAGCTAGGGCAGGAACATATAAGCCCCTTCTGGCCAGAGAAATGCATGAGAAAATATTAGAAAGACTTCTGGGAAAGGTTTTTCTTGATGAGTAATATCAACACAGAGTTATTTTACTTTTTTTCTAATCTTGGTAGTTTTGTGAGAGGGCATGATTTGGAGCTACATCAGCTTTTTTGTGACCATGAGGCAAAAGCCAAGAGAACTGCAGAAAAGTTGAATCCAAGTCTCAATATTGTTATATCACAGAACTAATCCAACTCTGTGTCTCTCCAGATTTCTTGTCATGTTTTAATACCATTTTATTCCGTATCTGTTACTTACAACTAATAGAATGCTAAGTGATACAAAGGATATCTAACCTGAACTGAGAGATTCAAAGAAGGCTTCCTGGAGGAGGTGACTCATGAACTAAAGCATAAAAAATAGTACACATTATGAAATAGAAGCAGAAGTGATAAAGGAGGGTGCAAAGACTTGGAGGAGAGAATGTGGCAAATTTAAGAATTCAAAATAGTTGACTATCGCTGGAGCACAGAATATTGCTTATGTACCAGAAAGAGATAAGACCAAGGAAGCCCATGGGAGGAATGGGGTAGTGGGGCGAATCGTACATGTCCTTGTAAGTCATGTTAAGAAAATTTACCCATTTTCTTAAGAACATTAGGAATACTGTTAAAGCCTTTTTCATTCTCAAAGCCAAAAATAATCACTGCTTTTACACACCCAGATCACATTGCTAATAGTATGCTGTTATTTCAGCCTATTTGGGATTGCAGTTTCTCATTCAACTGTTTCTGGAAGATCTTAGGGGTTAGAGACTATGTCTCATTTTATTTTATTTTATTTTGAGATGGAGTCTCACTCTGTTGCCCAAGCTTGAGTGCAATGGCACAATCTTGGCTCACTGCAATCTCCGCCTCCTGGGTTCAAGCCATTCTCCTGCCTCAGTCTCTTGAGTAGCTGGGATTACAGGCATGTGCCACCATGCCCAGTTAATCCTGGCCTCAGGTAATCTACCCACTACTGTACCCCAACGTGCTTGGATTACAGGCATAAGCCATCATTCCCAGCCATCTTATCTCATTTCGTTCAACCATCTCCATCATATCCTAATCAAGGTTTGTTGAATTGAATTACCCATCCATTTATAGAATACAAAACCTGAACCATTCTAATGTGTTTTACCTTCATTGATGATTTTTAATACCATATGAAGCCTGGAGAGGTAAAGAGAGGGGTCCAAGCTTCATGCAGCTTGATAGGGCAGAACTATAACTATTAGAAATAGGTTTTAAGTCTCTTGGTCCAAAAATGCTTTCTGCTACACCATACAGTTTTATCCCACAGCAGGTATTTCCATCACTAAAATATGTCTACTTTTGTTCATTAGCAGTGCAGTGCCAGTGAGATGAAACTTTGTTTTTCCATGTAGACGCTTCCAGAAGCTTCTGTTCGTAGTGGTGGAAACATCCAGTTACCTTTTCTTGGGGAGAATCTGAGTGGTCCTTTGCAGTTAGCAGCTGTAAGGCAAGCAAAGCCTCTTTGTCATGACTTGAGAAAGACTAACACTCCCCATGTCTCCTGTTCTGCAAAGCTCCTAGAATGCTTATGGAGTGGGAAATAAATTTCTGTAGGAACTGTATTAGGGCAACTACTTACTGGCCATGGCAGATAAATCTGAACATCTCAGTGGCTCAGGTCACTTGTTCTACTTCTCACTCACATAAAGATTAATGTTCAAGGGGACAGCGTCAGAGATCCAGGCTCTTTGTACCTTAGATCCACCACGCCCTGGGGCTGTTGCCAGATCCTCTAACAGACTCAGAGAAAAGAGCTTTCACCGTGGACAGAAAGTTAGCGAAATGGTTTTGGTAGACAAGTAATCATCTCTGACTTAAGGATCAATGGGAATCTTGGGAAAAAAGTAGTTATACCCCTTATCTTCTGAGGTTCTGCTTTATACAGTATTTCTGATAGACTAGGGGCGATCAGATGAGGCCAGGGAGCATAGGGGAAATTTCACCATAACTTGCTTGTTGATTCACCTCAAAGCCAGGATTATGTTTTCCATGGAGAGGAAGGTTAGTCCTGAACATGATATGTGGCTACAAGTTAGCAACCCCTCCTGATCCAAACATTGTCTTGGAGTAAAAATCAGTGGGTGCTCACATATTGAAAGAGCTGTGTATATTAAAGAATTATATATATTGTTGGGAACCTATACCCCAATATGAAGTGACCCATCTTTCATTCAATCCTTCAACAAAGCTTACTGAATACCTACCATGTGCCCAGAACATTCTAGGTGCTGGGGATACTGTTGTCCCTACTCCCACTGGGCTTCACTTCTAGAGAAAGAGAGACAGGAAAAATAATAAATAAATATGGTTTCAATTAGTCATAAGTACCATGAAGGAAATGGGGTTAGGAGATAGAATGTGACTAGGGAAGAAGGGTCTAGTGCTCTTCTAGTGTGTGTAGAACAGGGTATGATGAATTTAACCAAGGGAGAGAAAGGTTTTTCTTTCCCATTTCTAAAGCCAAGCAAGATTGCTACTGGGCCAGCAATGGATGTGCTTGGATAACTGGAAAATTTTTCTCAGTGATCCAAGGTTACCCCACATTTCTGGACCTGTGCTTTCAAGAGCCATACTATTTGGCAACGATAACAATAGCACAACATGTGCTTCACACATAGACCAACGATATTTTCCAAGCTCTTCTCTGTCGGGGACAATAATCACTTACACCAGTGAACACCCCTGGGATTCTCAGACTTTCCACAGGAGGTAGAACTTCTTAGAAATAGGAAGAGAAATGATGAGAGATGGGGAGTTAAAACTGTACAATTTGATGAGAAAGAGAAATGTTGCTTTAGATGAAGGAAGACGTAGCAATTCTACCTTCATTCCACAATGATTTACTAAACAGTTTCTGTGGGTCAGATACCGTGTTAAGACCTGGAGATAAGGTGCACAAATGCAGCACAGCCCCTGACTTGACAGAGATTTTAGTCGAAAGGAAAACTGAGAGGGTGTGACAGAAAATTAAAGCTATCTATGCGCAATTTTTCGTGCCCTATGTACAAAGCATTTTGCCCAATTCCATAAAGTCGGGGGTCGGGGTGAAGCCGTGTGTGTATCTTTGTCTTTTCATGAATACATGAGGACATTTTTCTTCCCTGCTCACTCCTCCCAGAAGGGGCATAGGCTTTCTGTTCCTTCTAATGATTCTGCAGGTGCTCCCCTCTTCTAGGAGAAATTCAGCCTCCTTCTGCTTTGTGACCAGGCAGCTGTGTGGGTTCCACAGTATGATAACCTAATTATCCTGGGGTTCAGCTGCACGTGCGTCCTCTGATCCTGACCCTCCCGGGTCACCCTGGGGCTGCCAAAAATCACTGGTCCCCGTTGTGTGTCTTTCTCCCAAAGTTAACCTTGTCACTCCGCAAACGCTGTCAGAGGCCATGTCTGAAGACCACGCTGAAACAGCTCGTCCTGATGGAACATTCAATCAATTCTTTGTCAGAAAGCCAAGAAATAAGACATTTGTTGGATCAAATTCATGTAAGCATTGGTCTGTTTGATTTTTAGCAGACTTTGGTCTGGTTAGTTCTTGTATCAGATAGACCCAGTTCTCCTCTCCTAGGGTTACAGAGCTCATGGAGTCAAAAGCCACCACAACAAAAATGTATCCCTTTCCTCTCCCAAGATCTGCATCTTATCTCCATAACCATCCTAGAAAGCACATGAGGGAAAGAACCATGTCATATTTTCCATCGCACAGAGTAGGTGCTGAATATTTGTGTCAGGCAGAGTCTTGTCAAGAAAGAGATGCCTACTCAAACTGAGTAACATGAGGAGAGTTTCACTATCCCTAGGCCTGCAAAGACATGAGAAAGAAGTACAGCTGAGACAGAGGCAGAGATAGAAACAGGGAGAAAGAGAGAGAACTATTTTACCCACCATGTCCCAAACTGATAGCGAGAGAGTTGGGAATGAATCCTCTGACCTCACTCTCCTCCCGCCCTCCGATTACCTTCCTGGGTTCCCTGGTGGCTGAAATCCTCTGGAAGCCAGAGGGCACAGGAGCCTGTTGAGGTGACCCGTATATGTCAGCCTTTTAGGACACAGAAAAAATTTAGAAGGATAGAAAGTAGAGCCAGAAAGAAGGACAGACAGAAGATATCCAGCCCAGCACTACGTTTTGTTTGTTTCGGGTTTTAGTTTTTGTTGCTGTTGTTTGGTTTTTGTTTGTTTGTTTTTTTGTTTTTGAGACAGGGTGTCAATGTGTCAGGATCGAGTGCAGTGGTGTACTCTTGGCACACTGCAACCTCCACCTCCCAGGCTCAAGTGATGCTCCCAGCTCAGCCTCCCGAGTAGCCAGGACTACAGACATGCTCCATGATGCCCAGCTAATTTTTGTCTTTTTGTAGAAACAGGGTTCTGCCATGTTACCCAGGCATGTGTGTGTGTGTGTGTGTGTGTGTGTGTGTGTGTGTGTGCGCGTGCGTGTGTTGTATGTTTAGACAGGATCTTACTCTGTTGCCCAGGCTGATCTGGAACTGCTGGACTCAAGCAGTCCTCCCGCCTCAGCCTCCCAAAGTGCTGGGATTACAGGCATGAGTTGCTGGGCCTGGCCCCATACTGTTTTAACTACTTTCCAGAAAAGGTTGATTGTATATCCTTTCTGTGTCTGTGTTACCGTCCGAGATAAGGAGTCATGTAGAATCACAGAGGCTTGAGCTTAGGAGAACTCTAAAAGTGCCAACCCCTCTGGGATGCATAAAACTTCTCTCAGGTATCTTCAGCAAGTGGCCCACCAGCCTCCTTTGAATGCCTCTGTTGATAGGGACATCACTACATGTGAAGGCATTTGAGGGCACTTCGAATTAGAAGCTTCCACAAACCAGCACCCTTGAATTTCCTAGTTTTGTTCCCAGGAGTCACCAAAACAATTCCAAATCTCCAACTCCCTTTCACAAGCATGCTTGAGCCTGAAAACTTCTGTTTTGTGCATAGATAATCGCTTTCTTAAAAGGAAGGAAAGGAAAGGCTACAAAGCAAGCAAGAGCCAATTTCCCCGGCAAAGACAGAAGAGAACTCAAGGTGTGGGGGGAGGAAAGCACTTCCGTCCTCATGTCCCACCACAAAAGCATCGAAAACACTCTGAGCAGCCTAAAAATGCAAGTGCATTGAGGAACTCCCTGACTACTAGAGCTGGGACCCTGTAGAAAGATTTAATCATGTTTCAAAGCCACATGCTTTAGATTCAGAAGCCGACCCAGCTCCCCTCAGCAAGACAGAAGAACCCAAGAGCCACAGTGAGCAGCAGCCAGTGTAATGAATGAAAACCTAGCAGCTAAAAATACTGTGCCCACGCAGAGGACCACACTTCATCTTTTTAAAATCCCAGCCTGCAGAAAGCACTACGCGTGAAAAGAGCCAGGTCGTTTGCATGAATCAGTGTAAAACGTAGACAGTAGTGTGTTTGTTAGGCTGGTAACACATGAGAAATGGAGGAGAGATTTGTTTTCTGTAGCAGTAGACAGAGCATGCCAGCTGGCAGCATGCCTGAAACAAATAACCAAGACACAACTGGATCTGTGTGAAACTTGGTGAGAAAGTTTAGAGTCAGTGGGGCAAGGAAGGGCTGGATCCAGGATACAGTGAAGGATACCATGGACAAGCAGAGAGGATGGGAAGAAGGTTTGCAAACTCTCTTATTGGTAAATTCACCGTACAGAGAGTGGCACGAACAGATTAGTTCGCCAGTTCCCATCTCCCACCTGTTCTCAGCTGTCACCACATCAGCATTCCATTTCCAGCCCTGGATCGTGAGCCTCTTTTCTTTTCACCACTCCTGAGAGTTGAAATTAAATTTGGTTGATTCCATTTCCTATGCTTCTATTCAGCAGTGGCAGACCTAGAAATACCAGGGTAGGAATATCCAGAAGTAGGTTTCAGTTGTTTCTCTGCTGTTTATTGTATAAACTCAAATGCCACAGCAACCTTCCAGAGAGGTTTTTTTTTTAGTCTGGTAATTTTTTTATCATATATATATTCCTGAATTTACGTTTAGTAAAATTCACTTTTTAATTTTGCTGTACCGTTACTTCTGGTTTTTCATAACTACCACGAAGAAGATGCAGAACAGTCGTCACTCCAGAACGTTCCTTTGTGCTCAGTACTTGTAGGCAGACCCTCCCTCAGCCCAGCCCTGACCCTCAGAAACCACTGATAGAGATTTTCTTCTTCCAAAATGTCATGTGAATGAAATCATACAAAGTATAACCTTTTGAGTCTCTATTAGCCACATTTTACAAATAAGACATAACAAGCTCAGAGAAGTTTGGTAACTTGCCCAGGGCCATACAGCTAGAAAAGCAGAGCAATACTTCAAGTGCAAGCCCACTGATACCAAATCTTATCCTTTCACTCTTGTGCTAAACAGAAACCCTGCCAGAGTTTCCTCATCTCCCTCATCAACATGGAAAAAGGGACCAGTAAAATCATGAGTGCAGAGTCAGGAACTGCAAAGCCCTTTGTGCAAGGTGCATGTTGCTAACTGTTTCTTCGTCACCAGCCAACCATTTTGCAGTAGGATGTTGTGCCCTCCAAATCGCCTTTTTTTTTTCTTTTTCTTTGAGATGGAGTCTCACTCTGTCACCCAGGCTGAAGCGCAGTGGTGCAATCTCAGCTCATTGCAGCCTCCGCCTCCGGGGTTCAATCAATTCTCCTGCCTCAGCCTCCTGAGTAGCTGGGATTACAGGCATGCGCCACTACGCCTGGCTGATTTTTCTATTTTTAGTGGAGATGGGGTTTCACCATGTTTGCCAGGCTGGTCTTGAACTCCTGACCTCATGGTCTGACAGCCTCGGCCTCCCAAAGTGCTGGGATTACAGGGGTGAGCCACCACACCCAGCATAAATTGCCCTTCTGAACATGGTGTGGTATACCTTTGAACCTGGCCATAATCAGTATGTTTGAAGAACTATACACACACACACACACACACACACACACACACACACACACACACACACCCCTTCTGCTAGAGCAACAAATATCTCTGGAGCTTAAGGACCTGTCTTGACTGAAAAGTTGAAGCACTGTTTTCCACAGAGAGGCAAAGCCACAGGCTTATTTAATGGGATTTGAGGTTGTGCAGGGGTGTTTTGGTCATCGAAAGGGAGTTTTCTGTTCTCAGGGCATAAAAGTAACTGCTATGAAATACAATTTGGACTTGACTATTTTGTCACAAGAAGTAAACATCATCTGCTGGCCTGATGGCTTGAAAGCCTCTCTCTAAACGGCTTCTGTCAAAGGCTTTGAAATGTTTGCTTTCAGGCTGGAATCAACTACCAGGATATTTAGAGACGCACATGTCATAGCCCCAAGAAGCAGATCCCTCTCTTGGTGAAGAGAAATCTGCTTTCTGGAAGCCACACAAATTTGGATTTGGTCCCTTCCTCCACCCCTGCTCCCCATAAATTTTATCAAAAGCAATTGTCTGGCCGGGCACAGTGGCTCACGCCTGTAATCCCAGCACTTTGAGAGACAGAGGCAGGGGGATCATGAGGTCAGGAATTTTAAACCAGCCTGGCCAACATAGTGAAACCCTGTCACTACTAAAAATATAAAAATTAGCTGGGCATGGTGGCGCATGCCAATAGTCCCACCTACTTGGGAGGCTGAGGCAGGAGAATCGCTTGAACCCGGGAGCGGGAGACAGAGGTTGTGGGGAGCCAAGATCATGCCACTGAACTACAGCCTGGGCAGCAGAGCAAGACTCCGTCTAAAAAAACAAAGCAAATGTCTGCTTTTTTCTGTTACTACTCTACATGATGCAGTTTTAGAATTAGGCCCAGTGAAGGCTGGGACAGGGCCTCAGAGCTCTTGTTCCACTCCAGTGCTGTCCAGTGGAAATATAATGCAAGCCACAGATGTAGTTTTAAATTGATTTAGTAGCTGTGTTTAAAAAGTAAAAGGAAACAGTTGTCACTTATTTTAATAATGTATTTTATTCAACCCATTATATCCAAAATACGTAATCAATGATTAATCAAATGTTTTTATTTTTTAAATATTAAGTATTTAAAAAAAACCCAGCACATCTCAAAGAATCACATTTCAGGTGCTCCGTGACACGTGACTAGTGACTACTGTATTCAACAGTGCAACTCCAGGGGCAGTGGTAAATTCAAATCCCAGTGGGGCTTCTTCATAGTAGTGTGACCTCGGATAAGTTACTTAAGCTCTCTGAACCTTGGTCTTCTCATCCAAAAACTGATAATGACCTTTACCCACAGAGAGGGTATGAGGATTAAATCAGTTAATCCAAGGAAAGTGCCTGGCATGTGATAAGTGGTCAATGAATGTGAGTTGTTCATAGAAGTATAATTAGTATTGTTTTTACTGTCATTATTATGACTTGTTACCATTGCTACTGAGAAAGTCAAACCTCAGGTGGTTTATTGTCGGATATCTCATGGAAATGGAAACCGGAATCAGATTAGCTACCTCCCAGGTCCTGGGACATTGGGCAAAGACAACCAAAGGAATAAATTGTATTTTTACAACCCTTAAAAAGTAAAAAATCCTTTCCTCCGTGTTATTTCTTTAATAGTCAAAATTAACTTGGAATGTAGAAACAGTTTTATCTTCTGTATGGTTAAGGAAAGTAAGATTCAGAAAAGTTACTTGGTAAAGTGTTCAGGCCAGGCACAGTGGCTCACACCTGTAATCCCAGCACTTTGGAAGGCCAAGACAGGTGGTCAGTTGAAGTCAGAAGTTCAAGACCAGCCTGACCAATATGGCGAGACCCTGTCTCTACTAAAAATACAAAAATTAACCAGGCATGGTGGTATGCCTATAGTCCCAGCTACTCAGGAGGCTGAGACAGGAGTATCACTTAAACCTGGGAGGTGGAGGTTGCAGTGAGCCGAGACTGCACCACAGCACTCCAGCCTGGGCAACAGAGTGAGACTCTGGCTCAATAAATAAATAAATAAATAAATAAATAAATAAATAAATAAATAAGAGAAAAGTTAGGTAAGGTGTTCAAAGTAATTCAGCCAGGCCAGAAGAGCCTGAACTTAAGTACAAGACTATTATCTGCAACGCCATTTCTCTAAGAACGTTCTGTAAACCTTCAGAGCCTGCCTGGCTGGAGTCCCACAGGCCTAGTCAGAATGCTAGGTCTTCTGCTCATTGTGCATCCCAGGTCTGACCTTTTTGTGCCTGACCTTGTTGTGCTTCGCTTTCCTCATCTGTAAGGTGGTAATGATATCGGCTGTATGGGGAGCTGGGAAGACTAAGGTGAAATGTGGTAGGTTTGCAGGGTCAGTAGCAGGGTGTGTCACAAATAGTGAACATCTACTATATGTTGGTTGCCTAAACCAACACTCCTCACTGTATTCTCAAGGCAGATATTGAGTTGATTGGATTGTTGGTGTGAACTTTGGATAGAAACTATCAATGGCCAATGTTTTGAGACTGCACTTACTTAGATCAGAAAATCTCTGAAGGTCGAGGGTGAATCCTGATGAATGTTGATTGATTTCAATGAGCACATCTGGCTTTACATGTTTTTCTTTTGCTATGAAGCTTTCCTCATCCCACAGGATCACGTAAAGAGGCCTCATCTTGAAGCCATCCCTGCCATTCGGCTAGCAGACATGATACTTAGCTCTTCAGGGAATGCATAATGAGAAAAAAATTACTGAACATCAAGAGAAGTGTGGCCTAAAGTGTTGGCAGGGCACACGTGGCTCCCTCCCATGGTACAGTTGAGGGGAATTTCACAAAAGTGTAGAGTTGTTTATAAAAATGTGGGCTGAGTTAAGGGAAACCGGCAATGTGTGGCTCAGAACTTTGTGCTTAGCAGCAGAAGGGCTGTATCACCCCAACCTTGAAGGGGCAAGGGGACGAAACCAGGAAATTCCTAGAACTGGAGAGGGTAGCTCTAGCTGTACTTGAGGGCAGCCTCACAGGAGGTGTGGCCTTCGGTACAAAGACACCATCAAACTGCAGAGGAAGGAGCCAGAGAAATGAGCACGGTGGCCTCGCTCTCATATTTCTTGACAGTGCCTCTGATGGACTGTATTTCACAGAAAGTCAGATGGCAAGGGAGCCCGCTGATGAAGTCTCTGCCTAGAGCTTGGTAATGAATTACAGAGAGTGGACCTGGAGGGGCAAATGGAAAACATCCAACACAAAAACACCATTTGGTTTGGGTCTCAGAGCCTTTCCTCAATAACTGACAATCCAGCTCCTCAACTTGGGTGGTGTTTTGGAAGAGAACGTAATCAACCTGTTGCCCTTCATGTTCCACTCTCCTAAAAGCTCTTGTGCTCACTAACCCACAAAATCCTCTTCCTTTCCAAAGTCTGATGGAGGTGGGCTTGTTATTTTATGGTGAGCAAGAGGAAAAATGAATTTCACACAACTGAAGTGTTGGTCAAAATGTCTTACTCCCAGGATCTGATTTTTTGAAGCTCTGCCTGATGTATTTCAAGCCTTAAGGTAAGGAAGGAGTTAAATCAGTACAAAGAAGCCACCTCCAAAGAAGGAGCGCCAAGGACCCATACCATTTGTTTGTACACATGATAAGACCCTGTGAAACAACAGCCCATAGATTTAGTGCTTTTAGTGAGCAAGGTTAGAAAAGGAAAGGATGGGAAGGAGTTGGTCCTTTGCAATATTGTAATCCCAACAGAGGTAGGTTCTGTTTTCTCACGTTTCAACTGACTGAATATGAACAACATGCTTGGCTGTATTGTCAAGAACATTCAGTTTAGTAGAAGTTGGGATTTTTGGTAATCTCTAGTTTTAAAATGGAAAACCTCCCTTTAAAAGGAACATGTTCACTGATTTGCTTACTGCTTCTCTTTCAAAAATTTTTGCCGATTATATGTCTAATACCCTTTGTGGAAAATTTGAAATCACGTAACACACACACGCTATTGTAATGAAATACCAGATATTCCATCTGACAAAGATATCTGCTGATAACTTCTTAGTAAATTTCTGTGTATGTTTGGTTTGTATAACTATTTGCCTTTAATCTTTACCCATTTGGGGTTATATTATAATTGTTCTGCTTCCTCTCAGTCACTAATAATCTAGATGAATAGTTCTTAATTTGGGCATAAATTAAAATCAATTACAGATTTTTTAAAAATAATTTAAAACTAAAATAGAATAAGTCATTCCCTGGAAGTGACGACAGTTCAATAAATGTGAGGTGGATCTTGACCACTTTAAGATTTTTTTTTAATTTAAATTTTTTTTTTTATTTTTTATTTTACTTTAGGTGTATACTACATCCAGCATTTCTCCCCATGTTATCCCTCCCCACCCTCCCCACCTTCCTCACCCCCTGCTGTCCCTCCCCTAACCCCTCAACTGCTCCCAGTGTGTGATGCTCCTCTCCCTGAGTCCACATGTTCTCATTGTTCAACACCTACCTATGAGTGGGAACATGTGGTGTTTGGTTTTCTGTTCTTGTGTCAGTTTGCTGAGAATGGTGGCTTCCAGATTTATCCATGTCCCTACAAAGGACACAAACTCATCATTTTTTATGGCTAAACAGTATTCCATGGTGTATATGTACCACATTTTCTTTGTCCAGCCTATCATTGATGGGCATTTGGGTTGGTTCCTGGTCCTTGCTATTGTACACAGGGCTGCAATAAACCTACATGTGCATGTGTCTTCATAGTAAAATGACTTATAGTTCTTTGGGTATATACCCAGTAATGGGATTGCTGGGTCAAATGGTATTTCTATTTCTAGGTCCTTGAGGAAGCACCACAGTGTCTTCCACAATGGTTGAACTAATTTACACTCCCACCAACTGTGTAGGAGTGTTCCTATTTCTCCACATCCTCTCCAGCATCTGTTGTCTCCAGATTTTTTAATGATCGCCATTCTAAGTGGCGTGAGAATGGTATCTCAATGTAGTTTTGATTTGCATTTCTCTAATGACCAGTGACGATGAGCATTTTTTCATGTTTGTTGGATTCATATATGTCTTCTTTTGAAAAGTGTCTGTTCATATCCTTTGCCACTTTTGAATGCAGTTGCTTTTTTCTTGTATATCTCTTTTAGTTCTTTGTAGATTCTGGATATTAGCCCTGTGTCAGATAGGTAGATTGCAAAAATTTTTTCCCATTCTGTTGGTTACTGGTTCACTCTATTGATGGTTTCTTTTGCTGTACAGAAGCTCTAGAGTTTAATTAGATCCCATTTGTCTATCTTGGCTTTTGTTGCCATTGCTTTTGGTGTTATAGTCATGAAGTCCTAGCCTATGCCTATGTCCTGGATGGTTTTGCCTATGTTTTCTTCTAGTGTTTTTATGGTGTTAGGTTTTATGTTTAAATCTTTAATCCATCTGAAGTTGATTTTAGTATAAGGTGACAGGAAGGAGTCCAGTTTCTGCTTTCTGCACATTGCTAGCCAGTTTTCCCAACACCATTTATTAAACATGGAGTCCTTTCCCCATTGCTTGTTTTTGTCAGGTTTGTCAAAGATCAGATGGTTGGAGATGTGCGGTGTTGCTTCTGGGGCCCCTGTTCTGTTCCATTGGTCTATGTCTCTGTTTTGGTACCAGTACCATGCTGTTTTGATTACCGTAGCCTTGTAATATAGTTTGAAGCCCAGCAGTGTGATGTCTCTGGCTTTGTTCTTTTTGCTTAGGATTGTATTGGCTATGTGGGCTCTCTTGTGATTCCATATGAAGTTTAGAGTAGTTTTTTCCAGTTCTGTGAAAAGGGTCATTGGTAGCTTGATGGGGACAGTATTGAATCTACAGATTACTTTGGGCAGTGTGGCCATTTTCACAATATTAATTCTTCCTAACCATGAGCATGGAATGTTTTTCCATCTGTTTGTGTCCTCTCTTATGGGATTGCTGGGTCAAATGGTATTTGGGTATAATCCCATTTCTAGAGCTTTTTCATCATCTCAACAGAAACTCTACATCCATTAAACAGTAACTCCACATTTTTCCCATTTCACAAGCCCCTGGAGAAAAATAATATTATGTCAAATTGACTACAAAATATTCCTTATAAAAATATACAATTATTTACTGAACTGTCATTATAACTTTGACCAATTGTCTCCAGATATTTTTTTTCTAAAACTACAGCAAACATCTGTGAGCATGTGTGTGTGTCTGTGTGTGTGTCTATGTGCTTCTATTTGATTCTTTATGTCTTCTATTTTTATGCTGAAATGTTCCGTTTTTTATTTGTTGCAAATGTATGTGCATTTGCTTGTTGGGCATTTATATAGTCATTGCAGTAAAGTTTTTATTACATAATACTAAGCATATTCATATATAAAATATATAATCATATATTGTGTACATATATACATGTATGTGTATATATAGCTATATATGTATATGTGTGCATACACATATGCATATGTATATGTGTGTGTGTATATACATACACATATAACATATAATTATACATTTTATATATGAATATGTTTAGAATTAAGAATATATGTCACTAACTTAAGGATACAAAGTTTATCCTTAAGACAAAATCCTTAAGGTGAATTATTGGATCAAATGCTTAGTATTTTAAAGCTTTAAAGCTCTTGACAAAATAGCTTGATTAAATCATCATGATTATTTTTTAAAAATCTCTTTTACCATACTTTCCATAAAACTGTCACATCTGGCAGATAATTGATATCTAATATATCTGCTTTCCCTTAATAAGTTATTAATGAAGAATATACTTCTTTTACATGTTTGTTAGTCACTTCTTATTTTGTGAATTATTAAGACATTTGACTGTTTATCTGCTTGAGTTTTACTGTTCATTTTATTCATTTACAAAAGTTTAGCATAGATGTAGACTACTTACGCTTTGCCAGTGATGTTTATTGTAAATAATATTTCTAGTCTGTTGTTGGATTATTGTGGCTTTTTAAATTTCAAAATACAAAGTGTGAAATATTTATGTGGTAAAATCTTTGACCTTTAATGATTGCTTTCTTTTGTTTTTACCGTAAGAAGTTCTTCCGCAAATAGAGAGGTCAATAAATAATTACTTAGTTTTTAGATTCTTTTTTCTTTAGTTTTTTTCCACTTAACTCTTAGGTGTGCCTAGAATTAATTTTGAGGTTTTGTATACAGTGAAAGTAAACCTTTTTCTGTACAAATAGTTAACCTAGATATTACAAGGTATCTATTTGTTGAAAATCTTTCCTTTTCCTGCTGATTTATTATTGCATCTTCAACTTATACATCAGAAATTAATGTGCTAGTTCTAGCTTCAGGACTAGCTATTCTATTAATATTGCACATCTAGCTATTCTATTTTACTTATTGCACTTATTCTTATGCCAGAGCTGCAATATCAGTAGAATAGCTGTGTAATCATTTCTTTAAAAAAAAAAAAAAAAAAAAAAACTTTTAACTTTTTATTATGGAGAATTTCAGGTATATACAAAGTTGATAGCCATTCTAAAATCACATGTACTCATCACTCAGGCTCAGCATAGTTATTTCATTTAAGTTTTATATTTTTAGAAAACAACAGGATTTTAGAAATACCAAAAATGGCAAAGAATCAAAGATAGGAGACTAATAATCCTACCATTGCATCCAATTCATTAATGACTTGGTGTCTATCCATATAATAAGTATGAAATAGATACACATAACATGATAGAGGAAAAATGATTATTTCAGGAGACCTAGGTAAGGAGAGCCAGTGTAATTGAACCAAAAATACATGAGGATTTTAGATTCCTAAAAGCCAGAATTAAAAAAAAAAAAAAAGAGAGAGAGAGAGTTTATAAGAAGCAAGGAATCTTTTCTTTACATGAAATTCAAAGAGAAATGTTTTATTTAAACAATGCTGAACAAAATGGGCCATGTCTTCCAAAGCAGTACGTTTTCTTTTCTCAACTTTGGATAAAAACCAGAATCTGTCTTTAATCACTGTCTTGATTACATTTTAACCAACAGCTAAAGTAATATCATCCAGGTATATAACTTTTTAAGGATACTTAGAGAATCTAAGACCTTAAGTCACAATGTTTCATTAATGGCACTGTGTCATGACTAAAAGGCTGATAAACATACAGTTGTTCCTGTATTAGAAAAAATGGGAGGCTGAGACACCCTGCTTTTGACCAGTAATTCTCAGAGTATGGGCTGAGCCTTTTTATGATAGGTGATAAGTGTGAAGTGAAATTTAAATGCATGTTTTGAGGTCCCACCCAGGTAAGATGGAGGAGGCACACTTTACTCTGTATCTCCCATTGAATACATTATATCTAATAGGTTGGGTAGAGCAGTTGTTTGAGGACCGTGAGAAGTAAATAGTAGCAGATGAATTGAGGAAGAAGACTAGACCTTGAAGTGCCACCAAAATGGTAGTGAGTTTATCACTTTTTCCCTCCTGTATCCCTGGCCTGAATACAGTACACCCTGAAACTCAAATGGGAGCACTGGAGTAGAAGCAGTACTCTAGAAGAAGCCTTGTACTACTGGCTTGGGAAGAGAGGAATGGGAACTTCTGACACTCAGAACACAATATGGAAATCCCACTTTGGTTTTTATTTTTTAGATTTTCTTCTCTCAGTTTTCTCTTATCCTATCCCCTGAGCAATCCAAGGCAGGCAGTGACAGAGACTACAGCTGGGGCTAACAGGAACCAAAACTCTAAGGGAAGGACGTCTTCCTTGCCCATCAATAGGGTGGTGATCCCAAGAGAGTGGGACATCCCCTCCACTGCATCTTTTTCTTTCTCCATCCTCCTGCGACATGGGCCTGGATATTTGAGCAGTTGCAGATATCCATGGCAGAAAGTAACTAAAGCCCCAGCTATCAGGCCAGAAGGCCAAAAAGAGGAACACCAGGAAACTGAAAGTACCAGAATGAGGAAAATCTCAAATTACATCAAAAAGCACTCAACTGACATCAACACTACAATGACATAGATGTAACTGAAGTTACTGGACAAATACTTTACAGCAGCTACTAAACAAATGCTCCAACAAGCATCACAAATACACTTGGAATAAATTTAAAAATAGAATGTCTTAGTAAATAAATAGAAAGTATAAAAAAGAACCAAATAGTAATTTTAGAACTGAAAAATACAATAACCAAAATTAATAACTCATTGTATGGGATCAACAGCAGACTAGAGGTGACAGAAGAAAGAGTTAGTGACTTAAAAATAGAGCTACAGAAATTAATATGTACAATAAAGAGAAATATATTATACATATATATTTATTTTATTTTATTTTATTTTATTTTTGAGACAGAGTTTCGCACTTGTTGCCCAGGCTGGAGTACAATGGTAGGATCTCAGCTCACCACCACCTCTGCCTCTGGGTTCAAGCAATTCTCCCACCTCAGCCTCCTGAGTAGCTGGGATTACAGGCATGTGTCACCACACCTGGCTCATCTTTGTATTTTTTAGCAGAGACAGGGTTTCACCATGTTAGTCAGGCTGGTCTGGGGCTCCTGATTTCAGGTTATCTGCATGAGCAAATCCTCAGGGACATGCAAAACACTAAGAAAAGGTCTAACATTCATGTCTCCAGAGTTCCAGAAAAAGAGAAGAAGGAGGAGTACAATGTTAAATAAATATTTGAAAAAACAATGGCTGTAAATTTCTCAAATTTGGCAAAAGACACTTATCTACAGATTCAAAAAGCTTGGCAAACTCAAGCAGATAAACCAAAAGAGACTCATCACCAAACATGATAAAATTACTGAACTAAAACCATAAAAAAAAAAAAAACTCTTGAAAATGGCAAGAGAAAAACAATATATTTCTTAGAGGGAAATAATGATTTAAGTACCTGCAGATTTCTCTTCAGACTACCATGGCAGCCAGAGGAAGTAGCACAACATTTTTTAAGTGCTAAAAGTAAAGAACTGTTAACATACAATTCTACATCCAGTGAAAAACGCCTTCAGAAATGAAGATGAATAAATATGTTTTCAGTGAAGGAAAACTAACAGAATCTACTGCCAGCAGGCCTGCTCTGAAAGAATATATGATCAGAGATAAAGAAGGATACTGGATATTAATAAAATATTTAAATCATCAATAAGACATAATAATCTTAAATGTTTACATGCCTAGTAACATAATTTCAAAATTCTTGAAACTAACACTGACAGAACTGAAAGGAGAAATAGCTATAGGTATATGCACAATTGTAGTTGAAGTCTGCAACAAACTTCTTTCAGTAGTAGATAGATCTAGGAAACAGAAAAATTGCTAAGGATACAGTAGAACTCAACAACGCCTTCAACCAAATGTATCTAATTGATTTATATAGAACATTCCACCAAGCCACATCAAGATACACATTCTTTTCCGCAACATAGTGAACATTCACCAAGATAGGCTATACCCTGACTCGTAAGCCAAAGCTTAACCAACTTAATAAAAGGAACTGAAATATAAAGTTTGTTCTTGGACAATGATCAGATTAAACTAGAAATCAATAATAGATAACAGAAAAATATTTAAACATTCTGAAATTAACCTACTTCTAAGCAATCCATAGATCAAAAAGGAAGTCTCAAGATAAATCAGAAAATATTTTGAAATAAAAGAAAATGAAAGTAAAACATAGAAAATTTATGGGATGCAATTAAAGCAGGAAGATTTGTAGCATTAAATACTTACATTAAGAAAGAAAAAAGGTATCAAATCATTTAACTCAGTTTCTACCTTAATAAGCAAAAAAAAAAAAAAAATAGAATAAATTTACACCAAAGGAAAGAAATGATCAAGATACAGCAGAAGTCAATGAAACTGAAAATAGAAAAGCAGTAGAGAAAATTAATAAAACCAAAAATTGGTTCTTTCAAAAGAGTGATAAAATGAGTAACTCTAGAAAGACTGACAAAGGAAAACAAGAGGAGAACAAATTAGCAATATCAGGAATAAGGGGGGGGGGGAATATCATTACAGATTCCACAAACATTGAAAGGATAACAAGGAATGCCATAAAAGAAACACACACACACACACACACACACACACACACACACACACACACAATTCCACACATATGTATAAATTCATCAACCTAGAAGAAATAGACCAATTCCTTGAAAATTACAAACTAATAAAACTCACCCAAGATGAAATACATAATAAATAGTGCCAAAACTATTGAAGAAATTGAATTTGTGTTTTTAAAAATCTTCCAAAAAAGAAATATCCAGGCCCAGGTAATTTGACCAAGCATTTGAACAAGATGCCACCAATTCTACACAATCTCTTTCAGAACATAGAATAGGAGAGAACACTTCATCACTCATTTAATCAGACTAGCATTAGCCTGATACCAACACCAAATAGGCAATTCTAAAAGAAAAAGGGAAAAAGAAAAACAAAAAACAGAAAACTACAAGACCAAGGTCAAGAACATGAATGCACAAACATTTTGTCAAGGGCCTACAGAACATATACCAAGATGTAGTATACTTGGGCCATAAAATAAACACCAACACATTTCGAATAATTGAACTAGTACAAAGTATGTTCTTTGACCACAATGAAAGCAAACTAGAAATTAGTAAAAGAAAGATAATAGGGAAATCTCCAAAACTTGGAAACTAAAGAACAGACTTTTAAGTAATCCTGTGGCAAAGTGGGAGTCTCCAGAGAAACTTTAAAATGCAGAGAATGGAAAAGATGAAAAATACAACATATCAGAATTTGTTAGACAGCTAAAGCAATGCTAACAGAAATTTATAGCACTACATGTATATAAACAAGAAAATTCTCAAATAAACAATCTAAGTTCCTACCTAAAGAACCTAGAAAACAAGAGTGAAATAAACCCAAAGCAAGCAGAAGGAAGAAAATAATAAAGATAAGAGCAGGAGTCAATAACATTTAAAACAGAAAAACAGTTTTGTGAGAAAAAGCCAACAAAAAAGAGTTTTAAACAAAAAGATCAATAAAATTGACTTGAGGAGATACAAATTACCAATATCAGGAATGAAACAGGGGATATCATTTCAGATCTTGCAGACATCAAAAGAATAATAAGCAAATACCACAAACAACTCTACACAAACAAATTTGACAACTTAGATAAAATGGACCCATTCCTCAAGAAACACAAACTATCACAACTCACTCAATATGAGATAGATCAGTTGAATAGCCCCAAAATTTAAAAGAATTATCAAAACTCAACTAGGAAAAGCACACAAGCCAGTTAGAAAATGGGCAAAAGACAGAAAAAGACAATTCCCTGAAGATATACTGATGGCAAGTAAACACATGCAAGGATATCCACATCATCGGACACCAGGTAAATGCAAATTAAAACTACCATAAGCTATCAATGCACACCTATCAGAATGGCTAAAATAAAGAATAGTGACAACACCAAATGTTGACAAGCATGTAAAGAAACTAAATCACTCATATATTACTGGCAGGAATGTAAAATGGTACTGTCACTCTGGAAAACAATCTGGCACTTTTCCAAAAGGTTATATACATACATTCCACTGATTTAATATTCTTGAGATGAGAATATTATAAAAATGAAAATAGGATTTCTGGTTGCCCACAGAGGAGAGGTTAGGGACAAGAGAGAAGTGGATGTGGCTATAAAAAGACAACATAAGGGATTCTTGAGTAGGTGAAAATGTTCTGTACTTTCATTGTATCAATGTCAATATCATAGTTGTGATATAATAGTAAAATTTGGCAAGAAAGTACCATTGAAGGAAATTGGGTACAGGGTACACTGAACCTCTCGGTACTGCTTCTTACAGCTGCATGTGAATGTACAGTTATTTAAAAGTAAATTATTAAATTTCTTTTAACGCATGGTATTTATTTTAGGTCTTCTGTATGAATGACCTGTGAATATATGAGCTTTTATATATGATTAATGGCGACGTAACAGTAACCTGTGAAGTGAGTTATTCAGAATTCCTAAAATTTGATATTAATCCATGAAACTAAAAGATTAGTTTGGCTCTTAATTCTGAATTCTACTAAGAAAGCTGTCTTCCCGGCAGAGTTTCACAGAGGTGTGAAGCTCTTACTGTGTAGGTAGGCTCAACTGATCGTTGGAATCATTGAGCTTTTGGGGATGGTATACATTGTGCTTTGCTATCTTACTGGACTGCAGTTTTCAATGTCTTCTAGTGGTGGTTTGTTTTGTTCTGTTCTGTTTTTACCTGAAATTAATCTTGGTTTAGCTTCACAATTATTAATTAAGTTTGTTGAAATTGTTTGCTTAACTTCACAGTTAAGAAATTCCTATTCATATGAGCAGTATGTCAAGCCTGTAACTTTCCACTAAGTAAACTTGCACATATCTCACGTGTTGTGGTTTGAAATAGGTCATCCTTACCTGTATTGCTAAAACAGATGTACACATAATCCCAAAAGAATTTGCTTGGACATGGAAACTTCATTGTTATCACTGAATTATTTTTCCACTGGAAAGTGGAGAGAACTTGGGTGAAAGGCTGGGAGGTCTTTTGCTCCACTGATTGCCATGGCAAAGAAGTATGAAGTCCTTGAGCTTAAACTCTCTGGTTTGAATATAAATTTTCCTAGCCGAATTGAATAGCAAGAGGTCCAAATTGGAGTTGCTAATAAATGCAGGTATTATGTTATTGAATGAAATGAGACCCGAATACCTTGAACATCAAGTGCTTAAACGGCAGTGTGGACTGTTATGAACGTTAATGATTCTGACTTGCATTAATGTCCAGGTGGAAAGTCTTCCTATTTCAGCCCAAGGATGCACTGTTAGGAACACAATTGCATTTTCCACAGAACAAAGTGTGCTTTGTACACTTGCTGGTGCCATTTGTAGCTGGGAAGAACTTTCTCAGATTGCTTTGGAATGATGAAGAGTGTGTCTCTCATCCAAGAACTGAAATGATACCTTCAGGTGAGTCCAGAGTCCAAATCCTCAAAGGAGGGATTTAGGAAAGCATTTGAGAGGATCAGGTTTAAACCAAACAATCCCTTAAGA
Source organism: Saimiri boliviensis (assembly GCF_048565385.1). NCBI lineage: Eukaryota > Metazoa > Chordata > Mammalia > Primates > Cebidae > Saimiri > Saimiri boliviensis. Next base: position 56,872,645 of record NC_133456.1, on the reverse strand, counting down.
AGAAATTCCATTCAAGTTCTTTCTTTAAAACAGGAAATTAAACAGAGTCATTATAAGGCAAACTCAAGAGAGTGGTGGCACCATCCCTCCCAACTGTTAGTTGCATGAATTTCATTTTGGGTCATCTGTGAATCAAAACTATTTAAATTTGATCCTGTTAACCACAGCTCTTTTAAAATACAATCATCGGAATTCTAGGCAAATTGTGTCCTTTTAGAAGTATATAATATATCTGAAGTACAGCTCTTTGCATAATTATCAAGATATAAGTCTCCTACAGTATTATTTTAAGTATTTTATTAAATTCACAGGCCTATTCCCAAAACTCTTGTAGCAGTGGACAGGGGCAGACTATAGAACATGAATTTTTCCAAGACCCCAGTTGAGTTAACATACGTTATTAAAATTACTTGAGACAAGCCAGAAAGTGGAACTGGTGAAGCAGGCATTGGTTGGCACACTTTCCAGATGTTTTTATTTTTAAGTTTTCATTAAGTGATTATAAGCAGAATAGCCGATGCTGTATAAATGCAACAAGACTGAAATCCCTCCCAGTAAATAACTCTCAGTTGCTTTCAACAAAGCCTTCACCCCATGACTGAATTGCACATTGTTCTATATGAATACAAGAAGAAAGACTTCATACACATCTTCTAAAATTCTTGCCAGGGCAGAATGTTGGTGCAAACTCCTCTTGAAACATTAAATGGTGAATGCTTGAAATTAATCTGGTTTTATTGGAATGTTTTTTCTGTGGTGCAAAAATGAAAGATTGGGACAAAACTATTCAATTCAATCAAGGTCTTCGCTTGTTTGATTCAATGAAATGTTCCCTAACTCTGCTGTCTCCAACCTTTTTGGCACCAGGGACGGGTTTCATGGAAGACAGTTTTTCCACAGACTATGGGTGAGGGATCGTTTCAGGATGATTCAAGCACATTGCTTTTTTGATGCACTTTATTATTATTACATTGTAATATATGATGAAATAATTATATATTTATACATACCACTCACCATAATGTAGAATCAGGGGGAACCCTGAGCTTGTTTTTCTGCAACTAGAGGGGCCCATGTGGGCATAATGGGAGACAGTGACAGATCATCTGGCATTAGATTCTCGTAAGGAGTGAGCAACCTAGATCCCTCGCCTGTACGGTTCACAAAGGATTCGCCGCCCCTCCTTCCCATGAGAATCTAATGCTGCTGCTGATCTGTCAGGAGATGGAGCTCAGGCAGTAATGGTTGCACTCGCCTACCACTCACCTTCTGCTGTGCAGCTCAGTCCCTAACAAGCCAGGGGCCTATACCGGTCAGTGGCCCTGGGGGTGGGGACCCCTGCCCTAAGAGATCTAAAGAAAGGAAGAGATGGGAGCCTGCCTGGCATATTTGAGAAGCAGCAAGGGGATCATTTTGAAAGAGCAGAGTGAGGGGGGCAGGGAAAGCGAGGTGACAAGGTCAGGGGAGCATAGGGTCAGATGGTGTTGGACCTCACAGCCAGTGGAAATTTTGCCTTTTCACTCTCAGTAGGAAAGGGAGCAAGAGGAGGCTTTGGATCACAGTAGTGACAAGATATGGAGCTGGGCGTGGAATCAGTGTCCCTCAACCACAGATCCCCAAATGGAAATCAAGGGCTGTTGGAAAGAGGGGAGGGGAGCAGATGCTGGGGAGAAAGCCAACAATACGCACAGCACAGTTTCCCACAGTGAACGATAGAAAATAAAACAAAGTATGTTTTTGAAACCAGGAATACTCACACATGTGTGACACAGACACATACAGAGAGAGAGAGAGAGAGAGAAGTTTTACATCTGAAATACCTTTGTAGCTATGACAAAGTGAACAGAGACAAAAGAATTGAACATAACTGAAGTGCTTTGATCAAGACTAATTATTATTATTTTTAAATTAGGGTCACTTTGAAGCGTTCAGACTCCTCAGGAGTAGATCTTGTTGGTTCCATCTGTCCAATGTTTCAAGAAACAGTCTGTTTTGTCAGTTAACTTTGTCCACAATTCTTACATAAAATATGTTAAACATCTGTCCCTGATCAACTTAAATATCACTGCCTTTATTGCATCTACTGCTGGCCCATCAGAATATAACTATATATAAGAGAAGGGTGTTTTTTTTTTTTCCACCCACTCTTAAGAACTGCATCTTTGCAGCATAATCATTCTCTCAGGACTAAAAGGAAACATTTCTAAGTATGACAATTATTTAGTTCCTTCATAGATACTATTAATTTGGGAACCACATGGGATGAATTGGGCCCAACTCCTATTTAAATATATGTCCACCCTCATTTGCAGCTGATAGCTTGGAGATTTTTTTTTCTTTTTTTCTTTTTTTCTTTTTTTTTTTTTTTGTCAGCCAAGATATTACTCAACCCATCTTCCATGAAAGAATTAACTTCCATCAGTACTAATATGCCTACCAACATGGGTTTCCACCCACCTGTCATTGACACTCCCAACTCAGCCCCTTAGGAAAGGTTCTCTCTACACACAACACCATGAATGCTGTCCATGCTTAAGAGCCTACTGTGTACCGGGTACCAGACTGAGCTCTTCACCTATGATAGCCCAGCTTTACCCCTTATAGTAGTGTGACCTTGGGTAATGTACTTTTCATCTCTGAGCCTCAGCTTCCTCATCTGTAAAATGGGGAGAACCTCACAGGGTGCTGTAAAGATCAAATGAGTTAATGCATGTAAGATACTTAGAACTATGCCTAGCATGTCATAAGCACTCGATGTGTAGCCTATTAATTACCTAATTTAATAATCCTCACAACAAAGTTAAGGAAGAACACCATCATGTTCTTCATCGTATTGATTAAGGGGAGGAGAAGATAAATAGCAATAGTCATGATTATACATAATGCTAATAACTGAGCTGAGAAATTTATATACATTATCATTAGTGGTGATACATTATCACCATTATAATGGTGATAGTCCTTTCCTAAGGAGCTATTTGGGGAGTGTCAATGATGCCTGGGTGGAAATCCCACATTGGTTGGCATATTAGTATTGATGAAAGTTAATTATTTCATGGAAGACGGATTAAATAATGTCCTGGCTGACAGAAAGATCTTCAAGCTATGATAATGTACATTATCACTAGAGGTTAATATCACATGGCTGGATTCACAGAACCAAGATTCAACCTAGGTCTTCTGACAGGAATGTCTGTACTCACTCTGTTATATCAAGCTACCTCCATCCTTCAGGAGTTTTGTCTACATGGTAGAAGTCCAGTTTAAATATAATTCTAAATCAATGCTAAAACCCCGCTAAATAGGCCAATGGATATTTTTGTCAAGTGATTTATCAGTAATTTTGTTATCATGATTTTTTTTTACTGTTTTTACTAAAACTATGTTCTTTTGTTCAAATGCTGTGGGGTTTATGTTTATTTCCTTTTTTGATTAAAAAGGTGAAGTTCTTAAACAATGGACTTCAAAGTTTTTCTTGATATTAAAGCCTATCTCAGGAAATGACTTGGCTGTGAGAGGATGTGCAGTCCCTGTACACCAGAGCCAATATTTCCATACCTAAGCAGTACACCATGGAGGCAACTGTGGGCTAGAACCATGTATCTTACAGGAAGTTCAAGGATGATCCTGCATGAAATAAACTGAGCTGGTGCTTAGAAAAGGCACAACCTGCTGGGCCAGACTAACCGAATCTAGCGATTTTGGAGTGAGAGATAGCCATCTGCATTTTTGCTAGTTCATCTTCTGATCTCTATGCACAATACAGGTTGGAACAATAGCTTTACATATATGACTTCCTTGTTCTCATCATCTTCAGGCCTGACTATAGCTATTTTATTTTGTTTCACAAATAATCCTACTGGACTTCAATAAAGTAGACTCATAATTGTAGAAATAATCCTCATCAAGGCATAATTTGCAAATGAGCAGCTTATTTCTTCACTATTTGGGTACCAGTGTCTTATTTCAATCATAAATCTGGTCAAGGAATCTACTTTAAGTACTCAAATAAAATAAAAAATACTTACATTTTCTATCATTTCTGATACATTCTCAGCTAATATCTTTTCAACTTTCCCACTCCCTGCCATTCTTTCTTTCTTTTTTTCTTTTTCTTTTTTTTCTTCTTTTCTTTTTTTTCTTCTTTTCTTTTTTTTTTTTTTTTTTTTTTGAGATAGAATCTCACTCTGTCACCCAGGCTGGAATGCAGTGATGTGATCTCAGCTCACTACAACCTCCACCTCCCAGGTTCAAGCAATTCTCCTGCCTCAGCTCTCCAAGTAGCTGGTACTACAGGTGTGCGCCATCACACCCAGCTAATTTTTTATATTTTCAGTAGAAATGAGGTTTTACCGTATTAGCCAGGCTGGTCTCAAACTCCTGACCTCAAGTGATCTGCCCACCTCAGCCTCCCAAAGTGCTGGAATTACAGGCATAAGCCACTACACCTGGCCATTTCCCCCATTTTTTCTAATCTATCCTTCTAGTAACCTATAATGAGACCTTATCATTTTTTCCTCTATATCTCTTAACCTCTTTTCTGGCTAATTTTCTCAAATCTACTTTCCAGTTTACTAATTTTTTCCTCAACCAAAGTCCACATGCTACTTAATCTATTCATTGCATTTTTAATATAATGATAATTTTCATTGATAAAAGACTTATTTGCATGTTTTTTAAGCATCCAAGTTCTTTTTTCATAATTTCCTGTTTTTCACTGTAGTTTTTGATATCTTAAACCATTTAAATCCTACTTATTTTATGAACAGTCATGTCCTTTGCTATTTTTATTATATTTTGCACAGTATTTCTGTTTTCTGTAGCATGAGTAGTATCTAGGAATCACCTATACAGAAAAAAAAGATCTTTAATTTGGAGCTTGAAGAAGTCAGAAATAAAGAGAATATTTAAAGGCAGAGTGGTAAGTCCTTGAGCTAAGGACACGGGAATCTGAGAAGGTGTAGGCACAGGTTTCAGACATAGGTCCCAAGACCAGACACTGGATCTTACACATCAAAGAGGGACAGAAGAATCTGGGAAACTGGAAAGGCTGCTCCCTTACTGAAAGGAGGCCTGTAGAACCATAGACACTAGCTGTGGGGAGCCCTGCCCAAAAAAGTCATTTGCATTTTGGAAACCTATCAAATCACTTCGCACAATGATTCCTTCATTGATAAGATAAGAATTTTCAAGAAGACAGCTTTAAAAATGACAAGTACAAACATTTTCTATTGAAACTGTAAATTCCCACAACTAATTGGAAGGCAGTGAAGAATAGCGTAGTTGTTAAAGACATCATTTAACTCCCACTGCTTCACTTGACTAGCCTAAAAATAATAATAATAAAATAAAATTTAAAAATTTAAAAAAATAAGACATCATTTAAGACTGAGAAAAACCTAGGTTTGAATGTTGATTCCACCTTCCTGCCTGTGTGGCCTTGGATAAATTTCTTAACTGCTTTGTGCCTCCCATTCCTCCTCGGAAATGAGAGAATCATAATAGTCTCTCCTTATATTTGTCAAGATAGACTATATTGTTTCCATAATAACCTCACAAAAAAAAGTTTATTTCTCTCCTACACTTCATGCCCCTCACACACCGGTAATAGGCTGTAATCCTTGTTATCATCACTCAGGGCCCCTGCCTAACAGAAGTTCAATCTCTGTGCTTCTCTAGTCATGATAGAAGAGGACCAGAGAGCACTGTGTCATCTCACACTGGCAATTCAGTGTTTCCCCTGGAAGTGACCCACATTACTAACACACTTAACCCATTGACCAAATAAGTCACATGTCCCCACTTCTAAGAAACCAAAAAATGCAATCCTACTGATGCAGGGCAGTTGAGCCCCAAAATTAGGACTTAGCCTGGGAGGGTTCTTGGCTTTTCCCAGGAAATAATTCAAGGGTGAGCCAGTGGTGTTAGGCAGCAACTTCTGTTGAAGCAGCAGGGTACAGCAGCAGCAGAGGCACTGCTCCTTACAAGGGCTACCCCACAGTGGTAGCTTCCAGAGTAGCAGCTCAAAGACAGTTCTGAAGTCATATTTCTACCCACTTTTAATTACCTGCAAATTAAGGGACAGATGATGCAGAAATGTCATGGAAAGGGGTGGTAACTCTGGGGGGTTGCCACGGCAGTGGTAACTGACATGGCACACTGGTGGGCATGTGTTATAGAAAGCTGCTTCTGCTTTGTCCGTGTTTTAGCTAGTCCTCAGTTTGGTCCAGTGCCCAAGCCCTGCCTCTAAAGTCAAGTCCCACCTCCTACCTCACTACCACACTTGAAAGAGGCAGAAAAATTGTGTGAACAGCCCACACATATAATCCTCAGAACCCCTTATGAGGGACTGTCACACTCCCTCATAAGGGGTTCAGAGGGTTATATGAGATCATGCCCATCAAGGTCATGTAACAGAATAAATAAGTCTTTGTGGTTTCAATACTAATCATAAAGCTTTGCCCATTCTCAAAAAGAGTGAGAACTGCTACACAAAATAAACCTTAATAACTTCATCACCTCTAACTCTAAAATGTGACCGGTTTCTGATCACATTTCTCCCTTGAAAGAGCAAAGCCAGGGGGTAGCTTCTGCAATTTGCACATCATCTTCCATGTATCTATTCCTTTCTTAACACAAACAAAATCTGGGCTGGTAAGTACACCTAGGAAATAAAGAAAGCATTGTAAGATGTCGAAAATAGGCTGAGAACCAAGAGCACTGTTGATAATTAATAAAGCATATCATTGAATAAAACAGGTAATTAGCTGTGATAATGGAAATGTAAACAGGACCTAATTAGCAGAACTTTTTCTTACTATCTCTTGGGACAGACAGTAAACATTTGGTATTTAGCTATCACACCCATGTGCATAATTTCTTAGTTGATTTTGGCCCAACTGACTGGGTAGTAGTCAAAACGTCCAAAAAGTTAAAGGCAGTCACAATGCTGAAGTTTTTTATTCACACCATTTCCAGGAGCCAAAGACAACATCAGTATGAATTGAAAGTGTTCTATGATATCAAACCAAGATTCTTGTAGGAATTGCTTTCACCTGAGGTCTGTGTTAGCCGTTCCTGTAATCCCAAAGAAACAACCCTTCATCCCACACCTTCCTTTATTCTAGGATGGAGAAAGGTCTTAATCCCTCAGTCAACTGCAATCTGGCTTCCATGCACAGCAGTTTAGCAAATCTGCTCAGGGCAGAGTTTCCAATGGCTACCATGTTGCCAAAACCAATATAATAAGCCAATTGATATAGTTTCTTCTTACCCTTCTTGACCTCTTTAGTACTTCTGACTCTGTTGACCACTCCTTCCTTTGAAACTCACCCTGTTTCATGATGCTCACTCTCTTGCTTTTCCTCCTACCCGTATAGTTTAACCTTTTTCATCTCTTGCTAGCTCTTTCTTTTGCTTTCTTTTCCCTTTATGAATAATCACTATGTCACCTCACACCCACAACAATTCTAATTAAACTGTTGCTTCCTTTACATTCCTAGTCCCAGTGCCTTAGCTCCAGCACTCAACATTTGTTTCCTAGATTATTTCATTGCCTTCCTAATTTTTCTCACTGTTCCCAGTTTTCCACCCCCATCCCCAATCCATCCTGTACCAATATTTTCAAACTTCAGCCCTGATCCTGTTCTTTGTTCCCTGTTCTCTGGGCTTCTTTCTACAAAGTCATTTTGTATATGAGACAATTAGGGTACTTTGTAACTCCTCTGGGCTGGGTAAATGACTCTAGAGGCTGGCGTGATAGAGGCAATAGCTGCTTTCACAGACACGTGCTTACCAAGGGGAAAGTTGCACCAAGGCCAGACTGAGGGGCAGGTGACTCTCCCAGGATTTTCCTGAAGCAGGGGTTTTGCCACCTGAAATATGATTGCCAGAATGTATTCTGATCATTCATAAGCCCTATTTCCTTGTCAAGTTTCATTCTGGCTTAAGGACAGTATAAGCATCAGGATAAGGACAGGATAAGCATCATATGCAGGGAGAACCAGTAATTCCCTGACTCAGAGATACCAGGAAAGTCACTGGCTGATATTCTTACTTTCTGTCACAGTGCCTGTTTCATTAGGATTAAATTAGGCTGCTAGTATTACAAAACCCAAAGTCACAAACCTAGATGGAAGTTGATTTCTCTCTTACACAAAGTCCAAAGGTAGGCAGTCCAGGGCTGGTCAGGTGCTGCCTGATCACTGGATGCAGGCTCCTTCCAAGTTCCTGCTCTGCTGTCATCAATACACTACTTCCAGTCTGACTGCTTGAGCCTCAGCCTTCATATCTGTGTTCTAGCCAGTAGGAACAGATATAAAAAGACACAACACCTTCCTTTCAGGGTGTGGTTCCTGGCAACTGCAAAGACCACTCTGCTTGCATACCATTAGCCAAACCTTAATGACATGGTCACCTTAGCTGCAGAGGAAACTGGGAGATGCCATCTTTCTTTTGGATGATCATGGTTTCAGCTAAAGAATGTGTGTTCTATTGCTAAGGAAGAAGGAGCAAATTTACCTATGGAAAAACTATCTTTGCTGTAGCACCTGAGAGCCCTTTGTCAGAGATGCAGCCTTTTAGTTCTGAAAGATTTTCATTAACAGACCCTACTCTCTCTCTCTGGTACCATCATGGTTCCTCACAGGCACTGATTTATCCATTCCTTTCCAATGTGACATCAAAATCGAGGGTATGTCAGAGTAGGTGATGTAAATGACCACCAAGAAACAGATTTTAAGCCAGAAGGAATAGGACTGATGTGATAATACACACAATGCACTAAATAATTTCAAAGGGAAAAGCAAAAAATAAAAATAAAAAACAGAGCTGTTAGGGCCTGGTCTACTGTGTGGGCTTGGAGTCAAAGTCCCTCCTCTGTATACTGGGAATAAGTGGGTCATGATAAGGTGAGGACATCTTTAAAGCCCCAAGTACCTCTTCTTGATGAGCAGCAGATATTAATCAATGTTTCTATGACTAGCTATAAATACTAGTTTGAACAAAAACCATTAAAGGCCAGGCATGATGGCTCAGGCCTGTGATCTCTACACTTTGGGAGGCTGAGGCAGGAAGATTACTTGAGCCCAGGAGTTCGAGATGAACCTGAGCAACATAGTGAGACCCTGTCTCTACAAAAATAAATAATTTTTTTTTTAATTATCAGGCACGGTGGTACACACCTGTATTCCCAACTACTCTGGAGGCTGAGGTGGGAGGATCACTTGAACCCAGGAAGTGGAGGCTGCAGTGGGACATGGCCATGCCACTACACTACAGCCTGGACAACAAAGTGAGATGCTGTCTCAAAAAAAAAAAAAAAAAAAAAAAAAACAGAAACCAGGTTCAAAACAAAGATATGATGTTTTCTGTTAGCCTAGCTGATGCCCGTGTACCTGTTATAAGTTTCATAAAGACAGGAGCAGGAGCAGGACCTGTTTTGTATACCATTGGATCCTTGCTGCCTAGCTCAGTACCTGGCATGTGATAGATGCCCAAGAAATATTCATTGAGTTCAGTAAGTGAATGCCCTTATAGAATCAGATAAATCGTACAGCAAGCAGTTAAGAACACCATAGTAAAGACTGCATATGAGTTCTAAATCAAATTAAGGGAAAAGCAGTGTAATGAGCAGGAGCATTTGGAAGGGAAATGGAAAGAACTTACCAGTACCCTTAGTGCTGGCAAACATTTGGCAAATTTGAATTATTTTTTTTTTTTTTACTTATACATAGGAGCTTACCCTTTCATTGTTTTTGACTTTTTTTTTTTTTTTTTTTTTTTTTTTTTTTTTTTAGCTTTCTAAGTCTTAGCCAACAGTTTCTAAATTAGAATGGGGTAAAAAATGTAAACTGGAATTGATTTAATTAATCTGTCAAACAAATACAGACAGGAAAAACCTGTTACGTGGACCCATGTTAAACGACACACATGAGAAATTTTAGTCCCGTGAGCTATTGGCAACTTTCTCCAGTCCAGATGATTGTTTTTCCCTTGAATTAAACACGTCTAAATGTGTGTGAAATTCTCTAGCAAATATGGTGACCACATGAATAAATCAGTACAAGCTTTCTTTTTTATAGGTTGAGGCAATCTGCTAATGAGATATTTACACTGTCAGTACCGTCATTCCAGATTCGTCACAGTCCGTGTAATATGCACCTGGACATTGCATCCTGTAACCACTGGAATGTGTAAATATTTCTCACCAGAATTACCAATAGCCCGTACTGGACAAGATTTATAAATCTTGTTCTTTTTGTTTTTACTTTTTTTAATTTTTTTTTTTTTTTTTTTTTTTTCGAGACAGGATCTCTCTCTCTGTCATCCAGGCTAGAGTGCAATGGAGTGATCATTGTTCACTGCAACCTTGAACTCCTGGGCTCAAGTAATCCTCCCGCCTCAGCCTCGCAAGTAGCTGGAACTACAGGCACATACCACCACATCTGGCTAATTTTTACTTTTTTTTTTTTTTTTTTTTTTTTGTAGAGATGATATCTCACTGTGTTGCCCAGGCTGGTCTCGAACTCCTAGCCTCAAGCCATCCTTCCTCAGCCTCCCAAAGCACTGGGATTACAGGCACGAGCCACTGTGCCCAGTCTATTTTTACTTTGTAAGAAAAGCATATATATTTGCCATTGGACATACCTTTTTTTTCTCATAAACGTCTTGTACCCACCTTTATTTAGCTTGCTATACCTTGTAATCATTACAAGGAAGAGTGAATCTCAGTCCATAATTCAGGTATGCAAGAAATAAAATTTTATTTTTTTAATTCTTTGCCTTACTGTATCAAGTTCCCTATCAACAAGGATGGGAAAAAATTAATTTCTACCGACTTGGGATCTTCGCTCTCTCCTGAGAGTTGTTGCCCAGTGCCAAGAATGAGACTTCCGTTGTGTCAAGGCAATGGAAGGGGGTTCATCTGCTGTCCTGCTGACTCCTCTCCATGCGGCAGATGCTGTGGGCGCTCAGCACAGTCCTCTTTCCCAGACTCCTGCTCTCCTCCCCTGGCTGCTGAAGGTTTGCACCCTTTTCAGGAGTATTGTCCTTCGCTGACTGGAGCCAATTCTCTTAGAAATGCCTGGAAGATGATGAAAAAAAAAAAAAAAAGGCCCCTTGAGGTTCCTCTGTAACTAATGATTGATGGAGCAGCATAAAAGCTCAGCCTTCGTGCCTCAAGATGGAACAAATTCTGTGACACAACTTCACATTGCAGGACTCTGTGGGATCAGGCAGGGCCTGGTTTACTCCTGAAGCTATGTCTCTGCCTAAGTTCTTCCCCTGCCCTATTCTGTTTGCTTTCCTTTCTTGATTTCAAGTTTCTCCGGCAAACCCTACCTCAAGAAGTCACTTTCAAAAGAATCCCGATCTTGAGCTGTTCCTAGGGAATGTGGCCTAAGACAATTTGCAAGGAGATTCCCATCATCCTTTATCTTCTTAGGTTGTCCGTCCGTTCAGGTTCCTGTTGAGTCAGCCCCCGATCCTATCTGCAAAGCTTCTTCAAATCTGGCAGTTATTTGCTCTGCTATGTCTGTGCCACTCTGGGGATGTGTGGAATTCTTCTCCTGGAGCATGGGAAACATAATGAGGTTGTTGAGGCCCAATTTGCTGGGGTGACCATACAGTCCTCCTTCTAGAATCCTGCTGCCACACCAGAAATCTGGCTGGCAAAGGAGACACAAATATCCTTGCTTCTGATCCCAAAACCTTATTTGGGGACAGTGCATCTCCTCTCCAGGTCTAAGGCTACAGAGTCGGGAGTCATGCAGGTCACATGAACTTGCATCTTAGTTCTCATGGCATGCCGTTGACCCTCCTCACCCAGTCCAGGAATACATTTCTAATTTTAGCAGCAAGAAACCTTGCTCAGACTGAGTATGTTTTCAATCAGATCAATTATCGACGCCGTAAGTCTTTCCTGATCCTTCATTGTCTTGGCCAAGTGATGTTCCAAAGAGACATAATGGGCCTGCAGTCGTAAACTACATGTGTTTATTCTCTGTAGCTACGTTTAGAAGAAAGAAAGCAGATAAAATTAATTGTAATAATACATTTTACTTAATAAAATATTTTCATTTCAGTTTTAAAAAGTAATAACTTTTTTAGTTCGTTCAGGCTCCTATAACTAAATAGCATAACGCAGGTGGCTTATGAATGACAAAAATTTATTTTCCGTAGTTCCATAGGCTGGAAGTCTAAGGTCAAGGCACTGGCAGGGATATCTGGTGAGGGACAGATTCTTGGTTCATAAGCGGCAGAAGGGCACAGAAACTCTCTGGATCCTCTTTAACAAAGATCCTAGTCCCATGCATGAGGGCTCCATCCTGATGACCTAATCACCTCTCAAAGGCCTGCCTCCTAATACCATCACATTGGGGGTTAGGTTACAGCAAGCAAATTTTGGGGGGACACAGACATTCAGCTATAGTGCTTTACATTCTGTTTTGCACTAAGTCTTTGAAATCTGGTGTGTGTTTGATACCTACAGCATGCAGACCAGCCACATCTCGGACACTCAATAGCCACGGCTAGCTGGTGGCTACCATGTTGGTCAGTGCAAGTCTGTATCATGAGTCTTCCTTTTTATTCCTTCATTATCTGGCTTTTGAAACTGAAAATCCAGAAGGAGTTCTTTCTTAGTTGCTTCCCTGCTAGTTCCACTATTCCCTGAGGCAATAATCCCAGAATGAACAACTTTCCAAATACTGAGCAAAGTTATAAAATAAAAAGAAATCCTGAAACAAGTATAAGAGAACAAAATAAGTTACTCACAAATTTTATTCTGCCATTTTTTGCTAATAAAATATTATTCTAAATATATCCTTTATTCATATTTTATCATGTTAATATATATTATTTTATATTACTAATAAGCATTTTTAATTATAAATGCTATCCTACTATTGTTTATAGAGTGACTACTACATACACTTTGTAAACTTTACTTCTAGGATTTACAACAACCCTACGCAGAGGTATATTCAAATTTCCCAACTGAAGGCCTGGGCTTATAGAAGTTAAGTAACTCGCATGCCGTCATGGACACCAAAGCCAGTATTCAAACCCAAATCTTTCTGGTGGTCCCAAAACCTTTTGCCTCTTCTAGGGAGCCATACCAACTTCTTTCCCTTCTTGCTTGAACTAGTGACTTTGGCAGAACACATAGAAAGACTGGCTGCTGCTACTTCATGACCTGGGTTGAATTAGCTCTTAGATTCAACCAACAGCGGAGCCCAGCAAAGCTGCTGGAACGGCTGGTTCATCCATGATTGCCCTGGCCTTTGGCGCCGTCTCAGAGCAAGGCCATTCCTGCTTCCTGTGTCAAGAGAACCTTCATTTCTGATAAATGATGGTGGTTGGGATTGGAAAATTCATGCCCAACCTTTGGCAGCCAGCTCTGGGTTCACTCCCTCAAACTGACTGCCTGTGGTTCACAGACACAATTGGACATGAGTACTGGGTTCTCAGCCAACACTCGGGGCGCAATAGAGACCTGACTTGGAGTTTTAATCCTAGCTTAATCTTTTCTATAACAATTTTCATTTTTTATCTGAAGACAGCTATTCCTTTCTGTTCTGTTCTGTACGGCACAAATCGAATTTTCTTTGTTCCTTTCTGAAAGAGAGCAGTCCACAAAGTTCAAAGGGCAGCTTGAGTAACCTGGCTCAGTTCTGTTTAACTCAGGTTGGTTTTCAGCATTTGGATTTGATTTTCTGCTTCTTATTAGCAATTATAGCTTAGATTGCTTTTTAATTTATCTAGTACTATAAATAATTATTTACACATATGTCTTCTTCATTTTTAGCAACTTGAGAGAAGTGACCTTGTCTTATCAACTTGGTTTTCCTTTTGTTTAGTGCATTCATTCAACATGTATTTTTTAAGCATCCACAGTATCCCAGGGACACACCAGCCACAAAACATACAGAGAAGGACACAATTTGATTCTTACCCCAAGAACCTTACAGCTATATTTTTCCAAATGTGATGTTAATCAATTTTGTAGGAAAAGGAATTCCATCAGCAAGTAAATCTGGAAAATTCCATGTTAAATTACCTCTCCCCACTCCTACCCCGTGCCACTGCAGGATCTCTCAGAGTCTTTAATAAGCTAATGCACACTACTGCAAATCTCCAATATAGAGGGTAAAATATGTAGTGTTTTCTGAAATATTTTGACCATAGAACTGTTTGTATGTGACGTAATCTCATGAGACAAGTGTTTTGTGAAACGTACTTTAAGGAATGGTGGCTTAGAGGCTGGTAGAGAGAAGAAACACGGAAACGTCATTGAAATAATGTCAGTCAACAGTTAGGGAGTTCCAACTCTGGGCCAGGCTCTGTATAGATGCTGAGAATGGGGAATCAATCCTCCTGAGCAAGGTAGAGAAGGAGGAGCTCTTAAGCTGACAGTGGAA